>NW_024715228.1:5269789-5334789 GCF_018991925.1 Homarus americanus
TACTACTGTCATCTACTACTGTCTTGTACTACTGTCATCTACTAGTTGTATTGACCACTGCTGTCGTCACTGGTTCATGTTGTGCTGTGTCTACCAACGTCTTGTACTACTGTTGTCATCTACTGCTGTCTTGTACTACTGATCTACTGATGTCTTGACGCTCTGTCCTCTACTACTTTGTGTATACTGTCGTCTACCAACTGTTGTCCTTTACTGATGCATCTACTACTGTCTTTGTATACTGTCCTCTACTACTGTCTTTGTACTACTGTCACTCTACTACTGTCTTGTACTACTGTTCGTCTGCACCAACTTGTTATTTACTTGCTACTGTCATCTTATGTGTTTGTGCTACTGTCCTCTACTACTGTTGTATGCTACTGTCATCTACTGCTGTCTTTGACCTTCACTGTCTCTACTCACGTCTTTGTGCTGCTACGTCATCTACTACTTTCTATGTTGACTTGCTGACCGTCTACTCACTGTCTTGTACTCACTGTCTCATCTACTTACTGTCTTGACGCTACTGTCATCTACTACTGTCTTGTACTGTCAATACTGTGTTGTACTACTGTCACTCTACTATGATATTTGTACTTTACTGTCCCTCTACTGCTGTTTGTATACTACTGTCATCTACTGCTTTTGTTTGTACTCTGTCCTCCACACTGTTTTGTACTCTGTCATCTACTACTGTTCACTCTTTCTCAACTATATTTGTTGCTGCTGTCCTCTACTACTGTCTTATTGCTACTGTCATCTTCTTGCTGATGTCTCTACTGTTGTTGCTACTGTTCTCTACTACTGTCTTTGTACTACTGTCATCTGCTACTTTTGTATTTATGCTGCTGTCGTCTGCCTGCGTTGTACTACTGTCATCTACTTGCTGTCTTTACTGCTGTCTCTACTACTGTCATCTACTGTACCTATTTGTTCTTTACTGTCATCTACTGCTGTTGATACTTGTGCTCATCTACTGCTTTTGTCTTGTGCTATGATACTCTGTACTACTGTCTTTGACTGCTACTGTCATCTGCTGCGTGTTGACTAATGTCATCTACTGTCTGTTTGTACTACTGTCCTCTTTCTACGACTTTGTATTGCTACTGTCACTCTACTTCTGTCTTGTACATTGCTGTCACTCTGCTACTGTCTTGCATTACTGATATCTACTACTGTCTTGTGCTACTTCATATACTGCCGTCCTGTACTACTGTCATCTACTACTGTCTTCTACTGTGATGTTACGCTATGTCACTCTACTACTGTCTTGTACTACTGTCCTCTACTACTGTCTATGCTACTGTCCTCTGCTAACTGTCATTGCTACTGTCCTCTACTATGATATTTGTGCTACTGTCATCTGCTACTGTTTGCATCTACATCTTGTCTCTACTTACTGTCATCTACTACTGTCTTGTTGCTGCATAATCTACTGCTGTCTGTGCTACTGTCATCTACTACTTGTCTTTGTGCCTACTGTCATCTACTACTGTCCTCTGCCAACGTCATTCTACTGTTCTCTATGTTTTGTACTACTGTCATCTCTACTACTGCCTTGTTGCTACTGTTTCAATACTACTACTATATTTATTGCTAACGTTGCTCTACTATGTCATCTTCTTTAGTCTTTGTACTTTATTGGTCCTCTACTACTGTCTTGCTTATTTGTGCTACTGTCACTCTACTACTGTCTTGTTGTTTACTGTCATCTACTACTGTGTTGTACTACTGTCATCTACTGCTGTCTTGTACTACTGTCTACTGCTGTCTTGTACTTTCTGTCGTCTACTGTCTGTGTTGTGCTACTGTCGTCTACTGCTTTGATGTGACTGCTATTGATTCTGCTGGCAACGATGTTGTGCCTACTGTCCTCACTACTGCTGTCTTGTGTCATCTACTGCTGTTTTCTACCAACGTACTACTACTGTCTTTGTACTTCACTGTCACTCTACTGTCTTGTACTTACTGTCATCTACTACTGTTTTGTACTACTGTCATCTACTACTGTCTTGTTCTACTGTGTCATCTACTACTGTCTTGTACTACTGTCATCTACTGCTGTCTTGTACTACTGTCCTCACTACTGTCTTGTGCTACTGTCCTCTACTACTGTCTTGTACTACTGTCCTCTACTGACTGTTTGTACTGCTGTCACTCTGTCTTGTACTACTGTCCTCTACTACTGTCTTGTACTACTGTCCTCTACTACTGTTTTTTGGTACTTTCACTACTGTCTCTGCTACTGCGTCATCTACTACTGTCTTGTACTATTGTTGTCATCTACTACTGTTGTCACTCCTGCTACTGTCTTTGTACTACTGTCACTCTACTACTGTCTTGTACTACTGTCCTCTACTACTGTCTTTACTTGCTACTGTGTCCTCTACTACTGTCTTGTACTACTGTCCTCTACTATGTTTTGTACTCCTGTTCTATACTGCTGTTTATTGCTACTGTCCTCTACTACTGTCTTGTACTATGTCCTCTACTACTGTCTTGTACTACTGTCCTCTACTACTGTGTTGTACTACTGTCATACTGCTGTATTTATTTACTGCTGTCATCTACTACTGTCTTGTATTATTGCTGTCCTCTACTACTGTCTTTTACCTTCTGTCATCTACTTTTCTGTCTGTGCTACTTGTAAATCTACTATGTCTTGTACTGCTGTCCTCTACTACTGTTTTGTACTACTGTCCTCTACTACTGTATTTGTGCTACTGTCCTCTACTACTGTGTTGTCTACTGCCTCTACCACTGTGTGTCTTACTGTCATCTACTGCTGTGTTACACTGCCTTTGCTGTATTTGTACTACTGTCATCTACTACTGTGTTTCTACTGCTGTTTTGTGCTACTACTGTCATCTACTACTGTTGTACTTCATATGTCTCTACTGCTGTTTTGGTACTGACGTATCTACTACTGTCTTGTACTACTGTCACTCTGCTTGCTGATGCTCTGCTGCTCCATGTCTGCTACTTCCTCTGCTTCTTTGTACTACTGTCCTCTACCTGTACTTTTCTACTACTGTCTTGTCTACTGTGCTTTCTACTGCGTCTCTATACTTGCTCTACTGCTGTCTTTGTACTACTGTCCTCTCTACTACTGTCACTCTATAACATGGTCTGCACTATGTCTTTGTACTACTGTCATCTACTAGTTGTCTTCTACTACTGTCTTTGTCCTTACTGTCCTCTACTGCTGTCTTACTACGTCCTCTACTACTGTTCTTGTACTACTGTCATCTACTAGTTGTCTTCTACTACTGTCTTGTACTACTGTCCTCTACGTCCTCTACTGCTGTCGTCTACTACTGTCTTGTACCACTGTTTGTACTACTGTCATCTACTGCTGTCTTTACCTACTGTCATACTGTTGTCCTCTACTACTGTCTCTCACTGTTGTCTACTGTCCTCTACGCTGTCATCTACTACTGTCTTTGTACTACTGTCATCTACTAGTTGTCTTTCTACTACTGTCTTGTGCCTGTCCTCTACTACTGTCCTCTACTGCTGTCGTCTACTACTGTGTCCTCTAATACTGTCTTGTACTACTGTTCATCTACTAGTTGTCTTCTACTACTGTCTTGTACTACTGTCCTCTACTACTGTCTTGTACTACTGTCCTCTACTACTGTCCTCTCTACTGTCTTGTACTACTGTCATCTACTGGTTGTCTTTCTACTACTGTCTTGACTACTGTCCTCCTACTACTGTCTCCTACGTCTTCTACTACTGTCTTGTACTACTGTCCTCACTGCTGTCCTCTACTACTGTGCATTGCACTGTCACTGTTGTCACTTTACACTGTCTTGTACTACTATCCTCTACTACTGTCTTGCTTTACTGTCATCTACTAGTTGTCTTCTACTACTGTCTTGTACTACTGTCCTCTACTTACTGTCTGACTACTGTTGTCATCTACTAGTTGTCTTTCTACTACTGTCTTGTACTACTGTCCTCTACTACTGTCTCTACTACTGTTCACTCTACTACTGTCTTGTACTACTGTCTCTACTAGTTCTTTCTACTGTCTTTGTACTACTGTCTCTACTACTGTCCTCTACTGCTGTCGTCTACTACTGTCCTCTACTACTGTCTTGTACTACTGTCATCCACTAGTTGTCTTCTACTACTGTCTTGTACTACTGTCCTCTACTACTGTCTTGTACTACTGTCATCTACTAGTTGTCTTTCTACTACTGTTGTACTACTGTCCTCTACTACTGTCTTGTCTAACTGTCATCTACTAGTTGTGTTCTACTACTGTCTTGTACTACTGTCCTCTACTACTGTCCTCTACTACTGTCTTGTACTACTGTCTCTACTACTGTCTTGTACTACTGTCCATCTACTGAGTTTTCTTCACTACTTTTCTTGTACTGCGTCTCTACTAGTTGTCTTTCTTCTGCTTCTCTACTGTGCTACTACTGTCTCTCTGCTGCTGCATACTGCTTTTTGTACTGTCATCTACAGTTGTATTTCTACTACTGTTTGTACTACTGTCCTCTACTACTGTCCTCTCTACTGTGGTCTACTACTGTCCTCTACTACTGTCTTTACTACTGTCCTCTACTACTGTCTTGTACTACTGCTGTCCTCTACTGCATAGTCTACTACTGTCTCTACTACTGTCGTACTCACTGTCTCTACTACTGTCCTCTACTGCTGTCGTCTGCTACTGTCTCTCTACTGCTGTCCTCTACCTATCTGCTGATTCCTCTTGTCTACTACTGTCGCTCTACTACTGTCTTGTTCTACTGTTCCTCTACTATGTTTTTGTTGCTACTGCTGTCCTCTGCCACGATGGTCTACTATGTCCTCACTGCTGTTGACCTCTGTTCTCTGCTAGTGTCTACTGCTGTCTCTACTGCTGTTGTCCTCTACTGCTGTCTCTACTGCTGTCGTCTACTACTGTCCTCTGCTACTGTCCTCTACTGCTGTGGTCTACTACTGTCCTCTACTTTGCTGTCCTGCACATTGTCCTCTACTACTGTCTTTGTACTACTGTGTCTCTGCTCGTCGTCTTGCAATTCTCTGCTACTGTTGTCTACTACTGTCCTCTGCTACTGGTCTGCTGCTACTTGCTCTGCCACGCCTCTACTGCTGTCCTCTACTAACTGTCTCTGACTGATGGTCTACTACTGTCCTCTACTACTGTCTTTGACCTTACTGTCCTCTACTGCTGTCTTGTACTACTGTCCTCTCTACTGTCTTGTACCTGTAGTCTACTGTCCTCTACTACTGTCTTGTACTACTGTCACTCCTGTAGTCCTCTACTACTGTCTTGTACTACTGTCTCACTACTGTCCTCGCTACTGTGTTGTACTACTGTCCCTCTACTACTGTCTTGTACTATTGTCCTCTACTGCTGTCTTTGTACTACTGTCCTCTACTACTGTCTTGTACTGTCTCGTCTACTACTGTCCTCTACTACTCTCTTGTACTACTGTCTCACTACTGTCCTCTTCTACTGCTCTCCTGCTGTCTTGCTACTGTCCTCTACTACTGATCTTGTACTGCTGTCCTCTACTGCTGTCCTCTACTACTGTGTTGTACTACTGTCCTCTACTACTGTCCTCTGCTGCTGTCTTGTACGGTCTCTACTGCTGTCTCGCTCAACGCTGTTGTGCTGCTGTCTCTACTACTGTGTTGCTACTGTCATCTACTACTGTTCTCGACTGCGTGTACTACTGTGCTCTGCACCGTGTCTTGCTACTGTCTTCTATAACTATGTTGCTCTGTCTCTGCTGATGGTAGCATATAGTCTTACTTTACTTGTCCTCTACTGCTGTCATTGCATTATTCTGCTATTGTCCTCTCCTGCTGCTGTCTCTGCTTTAGCTGTTGTGCTGCTGTCCTCTATACTGCTGTTGGCTGCACTGTCATCTACTACTGTCCTCTACTACGTGTCGTACTACTTTGTCATCTACTGCTGTCCTCTGACGTGTTTGTACTACTGTCCTCTACTGCTGTCCTCTCTCTGTCTCTACTGCTGTCTTGTACTCTGTCCTCTACTACTGTCTTGTTGCTACTGTCCTCTACTACTGTCCTCTACTACTGTCTTGACGCTACTGTCCTCTACTATCTCTACTGCTGTCTTGCTACTGTCCTCTACTACTGTCTTGCCTTGCTGTCTCTACTACTGTCCTCTACTACTGTCTCTACTACTGTCCTGCCACTAACATAACACATATTGATGAGCGTAGCATATGCTGACGACATACCATTAGTGTGTGATGGGTACAGCACAGTCTACCTGTACCATTGGTGTGTGGTGAATGCAGTACAGTCTACCTATTAGCCGTGGTGTGTGGTAGGTTACAGCACAGTCTACCTGTACCATTAGTGTGTGGTAATGTACAGTACAGTCTACCTGTACCATTAGTGTGTGGTAAGGTACAGTACAGTCTACCTGTACCATTAGTGTGTGTGTAGGTACAGCACAGTCTACCTGTACCATTAGTGTGTGTGTACAGTAAATCTACCTGCTAGTGTGTGTGGTAGGTACAGTACAGTCTACCTGTACCATTAGTGTGTGGTAGGTACAGCACAGTCTACCATTAGTGTGTGGTAGGTACAGCACAGTCTACCTGTACCATTATTGTGTGGTAGTGCAGTACAGTCTACCTTGTTACATTAGTTGGTAATCAGTACAGTCTACCTGTACCATTTGTTGGGTACAGCACAGTCTACCTGTACCATTAGTGTGTGGTAGGTACAGCACAGTCTACCTGTACCATTAGTGTGTGGTAAGGTACAGCACAGTCTCTACCTGTACCATTGTGTGTGGTAGGTACAGTACAGTCTACCCACGTACCATTAGTTGGTGAGGCAACTGTCTACCTGTTAGATGTGTGGTAAGGTACAGCACAGTCTACCTGTACCATTAGTGTGTGGTAGGTACAGTACAGTCTACCTGTACCATTAGTGTGTGGTAGGTACAGCACAGTCTACCTATACCATTGTGTGTGGTAGGTACAGCACAGTCTACCTGTACCATTAGTGTGTGGTAAGGTACAGCACAGTCTACCTGTACGACCATTAGTGTTGGTGAGCTACCTGTACCATTAGTGCTTGGTAGGTACAGCACAGTCTACCTGTACCATTAGTGTGTGGTAGGTACAGAACAGTCTACCTGGTATATTAGTGTTGGGTGGGTAAGAGTACAGTCTACCTGTTTTCGATGGTGTGTGGTAGGTACAGCATGAGTCTGTACCATTAGTGTGTTGTAGGTACAGTACAGATCTACCTGTACCATTAGTCCTTGGTAGGTGCAGTACAGTCTGTTACCATTAGTGTGTGGTAGGTACAGTACAGTCTACCTGTACCATTAGTGTGTGGTAGGTACAGTACAGTCTACCTGTACCATTAGTGCCAGGTGCAGTACAGTCTACCTGTACCATTAGCCTTGGCCAGGTGCAGTACAGTCTACCTGTAGTAATTAGTGTGGTAAGTACAGTACAGTCTACCTGTACCATTAGTCCTTGGTGGTGCAATACAGTCTACCTGCCATTAGTGTGTGTGGTACAGTACAGTCTACCTGTACCATTAGTGTGTGGTAAGGTACAGTACAGTCTACCTGTACCATTAGTCATGGTAAGGTGCAGTACAGTCTACCTGTACCATTAGTGTGTGGTAAGGTACAGTACAGTCTACCTGTACCATTAGTGTGTGGTAAGGTTGAGTACAGTCTATCTGTACCATTAGTGTGTGGTAGGTACAGCACAGTCTACTACCATTAGTGTGTGGTAAGGTACAGTGAAGTCTAGCTGTACCATTAGTCCTTGTAAGGTGCAGTACAGTCTACCTGTACCATTAGTCCTGGTAAGTGCAGTACAGTCTATTCTGTACCCATTAGTGAGTGGTAAGGTGCAGTACAGTCAATCTGTACCCATTAGTGGGTGGTAAGGTGCAGTACAGTCTACCCGTACCATTAGTCCCAGGCGGCACAGTACAGTCTACCTGTACCATTAGTGGGTGGTAAGGTACAGTACAGTCTACCTGCAACATTAGTCCTTGGTAATGCGCTGTACAGTCTCACCTGTAACATTAGTCCTGGTAAGGCATTGGCACACTCTACCTGTACAATTAGTCCTTTGGTAAGGTGCAGTACAGTCTACCTGTACCATTAGTGTGGTGGTAAGGTATAGTACAGTCTACCTGTACCATTATTGGGTGGTAAGGTACAGAACAGTCTACCTGTACCATTAGTGGTGGTAAGGTACAGTACAGTCTACCTGTACCCATTAGTGGGTAAGGTACAGTACAGTCTACCTGTACCATTAGTGTGTGGTAAGGTACAGCACAGTCTACCTGAACCATTAGTGTGTGGTAAGGCAATGTTGCACAGTCTACCTGTACCATTAGTGTGTGATAAGGCACAGCACAAAAGTCTACCCGTACAGTGTGCGATGGGAAGGGTACAGCACAGTCTACCTGTACCATTAGTGTGTGATAAGGTACAGCACAGTCTACCTGTACCAATAGTGTGTGGTAAGGTACAGTACAGTCTACCTGTACCATTAGTAGTGTGGTAAGGTACAGCTACCAGTCTACCTGTACCATTAATAGTGTGTGGTAAGGCACAGCACAGTCTACCCGGTACCATTAGTGTGTGGTAAGGTACAGTACAGTCTAATCTGGGTAACATTAGTCCTTGGTAAGGTACAGTACAGTTCACCTGCACCATTGTGTGGTAAGGCATGTTACCAGTCTACCTGGTACCATTAGTGTGTGGTAAAGGTGCAGAACAGTCTACCTGTACCATTAGAGTGCGGTATGCGGCCAGCACAGTCTAATCTGCACCATTAGTCCTTGGTAAGGCATAATAGTACAGTCTACCCGTACCATTAGTGTGTGGTAAGGTACAGTACAGTCTACCTGTAACATTAGTCCCAGGTAAGGCACAGCACAGTCTACCTGTACCATTAGTGTGGTAAGGCACAGTACAGTCCAATTGCAACCATTAGTCCTTGGTAAGGTACAGTACAGTCTACCTGTACCATTAGTGTGTGGTAAGGTGCAGAACAGTCTACCTGTACCATTAGAGTGTGGTAAGGCACAGGCACAGTCTACCCGTACCATTAAGTCCTTTTGGTAAGGCACAGCACAGTCTACCTGTACCATTAGTGTGGTAAGGTACAGTACAGTCTAATCTGGTAACATTAGTCCTTGGTAAGGCATACAGTACAGTCTTACCCTGCAATCCATTAAGTGTGGTAAGGTACGCACAGTCTACTCCATAACATTAGTCCTTGGTAAGGTACAGCACAGTCTACCTGCACCATTAGTGTGTGGTAAGGTACAGCACAGTCTACCCATAAATTATTGGTATTGGTAAGGTACGTTACCAGTCTACCTGTACCATTAGTGTGTGGTAAGGTACAGCACAAGTCTACCTGTACCATTAGTGTGTGATAAGGCATACAGTACAGTCTACCTGTACCCATTAGTGTGTGATAAGGCACAGATACAGTCTACCTGTACCATTAATAGTGTGTGATAAGGCATGGGTACAGTTCACCTGGTACTATTAGTGTGTGATAAGGTACAGTACAGCCCACCTGTACCATTAGTGTGTGGTAAGGCACAGTACAGTCTACCTGCACCATTAGTGTGTGGTAAGGCAATGTTAACAGTCTACCTGTACCATTAGTGGTGGTAAGGCACAGCACAGTCTACCTGTACCATTAGTGTGTGTATAAGGTACAGTACAGTCTACCTGTAACATTAGTCCTTGGTAAGGTACAGTACAGTCTACCTGCACCATTAGTGTGTATGCATACAGCACAATCTACCTGTACCTCATTAGTGTGTGATAAGGTACAGTACAGCCCTACCTGTACCATTAGTCCTTGGTAAGGTGCAGCACAGTCTGGCCCGTACCATTAGTGTGTGTGGTAAGGTACAGTACAGTCTACCTGCGGTACCATTAGTCCTTGGTAAGGTGCAAGCAGCACAGTCTACCTGTACCATTAGTCCTTGGTAAGGCTGCGCACAGTCTACCTGCACCCACAGGTGGTGATAAGGTACAGTACAGTCTACCTGCAATCTCATTAGTGTGTGGTAAGGTACACAGTACAGTCTACCTGTACCATTAAGTGTGTGGTGGTAAGGTACAGCACAGTCTACCCGTACCATTAGTCCCTTGGTAAGGTGCAGCACAGTCTACCCAGTAACATTAGTGCGTGTGGTGGGCGCGTAACAGCCCATTTTTGTACCATTATGTGTGGTAGCAGCCTGCCACCCGGCAGGTACCATTAAGTGTGTGGTAAGGCACAGAACAGTCTACCCTTACTCATTAGTGTGTGGTAAAATGGTCTACCTGGTAACCATTAGTGTGTGGTAATATACAGTACATCTCTACCTGTACCATTAGTGTGTGGTAAGGTACAGTATGGAAGTTCATTCTACCATTAGTGTGTGTGGTAAGGCTGGCATTGTGTCTACCTGTAACCATTAGTGTGTGGTGTAAGGTACAGAACAGTCTGCCTGTACCCATTAGTCCTGGTATGAGCAGCACAAATTCACCTGGTACCCATTAGTGTGTGGTAAGGTGCAGAACAGTCTACCTGTACCCATTAGAGTGTGGTAAGGTACAGTACAGTCTACCTGTACCATTAGTCCTTGGTAAGGCAATTTCAGCACAAGCCCACCTTGCACCATTAGTGTGTGGTAAGGCACAGCACAGTCCACCTGTAAAATTCATTAGTGTGTGGTAAGGTACAGTCCAGTCTACCTGTACCATTAGTGTAGGTTATACAGTACAGTCTACCTGTACCATTAGTGTGTGATAAGGCACAGTACAGGCTACCTGTACCATTATGTGTGGTAAGGTACAGTACAGTCTACCTGTACCATTAGAGTAGGGTAAGGTACAGTACAGTCTACCTGGGTGTCATTAGTCCTTATAAGGTGCGGGCACAGTCTACCTGTACCATTAGTGTGTGGTAAGGTACAGTACAGTCTACCTGCACCATTAGTGTGTGGTAAGGTACAGTACAGTCTACCTGTACCATTAGTGTGTGGTAAGGTACAGTACAGTCTGCCTGTACCATTTAGTCTGGTGGTAATGTACAGCACAGTCGACCTGTAAATTCATTAGTGTGTGGTAAGGCACAGCACAGTCTACCTGTACCATTAGTGTGGTAAGGTACAGCACAGTCTACATGTACCATTAGTGTGATAAGGTACAGTACAGTCAACCTGTACCATTAGAGGTGGTAAAGGTACAATACAGTCTACCTGTACCATTATGTGTGGTAAGGTAAGAACAGTCTACCTTACCATTAGTGTGTGGTACACAGTCTACCTGTACCATTATGTGTGGTATGATACAGTACATTCCCACTACCATGTGTGTGGTAAGGTACAGCACAGTCTATCTTTACCATTAGTGTGGTGGGTGGCACAGTCACTACCTGTACCATTAGTGTGTGGTAGTACAGAACAGTCTGCCTGTACCATTAGTCCTTGGTATGAGTGCAGCACAGTCTACCTGTACCATTAGTGTGTGTAAGGTGCAGAACACTACCTGACATTAGAGTGTGGTGGTACAGTACAGTCCACCTGTACCATTAGTCCTTGTAAGGTACAGTACAGTCTACCTGTACCATTAGTGTGTGGTAAGGTACAGTACAGTCTACCTGTACCATTAGTGGTGTGGTAAGGCAGTACAGTCTACCTGTACCATTAGTGTGTGGTGGTACAGCACAGTCTACCTGTACCATTAGGTGCATGCATGACAGGCTACCTGTACCATTAGTGTGTGTGGTAGGTACAGTACAGTCTACCTGTACCATTAGAGTAGGGTAAGGTACAGTACAGTCTACCTGTACCATTAGTCCTGTAAGGTGCAGCACAGTCTACCTGTACCATTAGTGTGTGGTAAGGTACAGTACAGTCTACCTGTACCATTAGTGTGGTAAGGTACAGCACAGTCTACCTGCACATTAGTGTGTGGTAAGGTACAGTACAGTCTACCTGTACCATTAGTCTGTGGTAATGTACAGTACAGTCTACCTGTACCATTAGTGTGTGGTAAGGTACAGCACAGTCTACCTGACCATTAGTGTGTGGTAAGGTACAGTCAGTCTACATGTACCATGATAAGGTACAGTACAGTCTACCTGTACCATTAGAGGTGGTAATGTACAGTACAGTCTACCTGTACCATTAGGTGATAAGGTACAGTACAGTCTACCTGTACCATTAGTGATAAGGTACAGTACAGTCTACCTGTACCATTAGTGTGGTAAATGCAGCACAGTCTACCTGACCATTAGTGTGTGATAAGGACAGCCAGTCTACCTGTACCATTAGTGTGATAAGGTACAGTACAGCTACCTGCCATTAGTGTGTGGTAAGGACAGCACAGTCTACTGTAACATTAGTCCTGGTAAGGTACAGAACAGTCTACCTGTACCATTAGAGTGTGGTAATGTACAGTACAGTCTACCTGTACCATTAGTCTTGGTAAGGTACAGTACAGTCTACCTGTACCATTAGAGTGTGTGTAAGGTACAGAACAGTCTACCTGTACCATTAGTGGTAAGGTACAGCACAGCTACCTGTACCATTAGTGTGTGGAAGGCACAGAGCAGTCTACCCACAATTATGCGTGTGGTAAGTACAGCACAGTCACCTGTACCATTAGTCTTGGTATGAATAAGAACAGTCTACCTGTACCATTAGTGTGGGTGTGCAAAAGTCTACCACCATTAGTGTGTGGTAAGGTACAGCACAGTCTACCTGTACCATTAGTGTGTGGTGCAAAGGCACAGTCTACCTGTACCATTAGTGTGTGGTAAGGTACAGAACAGTCTACCTGTACCATTAGTGTGTGTGGTAAGGGCAGCACAGTCTACCTGTACCATTGTGTGTGGAGACAGAAGTCTACCTGTACCATTGACACACCTGTACCATTAGGTGTGTGGTAAGGCAGTACAGTCTACCTTACCATTAGTGTGGTTAGGTACAGTACAGTCTACCTGTACCATTAGTCCATGGTAATAAGTACAGTCTACCTGTACCATTATGTGTGATAAGATACAGTACAGTCTACCTGTACCATTAGTCCTTGGTAAGCACAGTCTACCCACATTAGTGTGGTAAGGTACAGAACAGTCTACCTGTACCATTAGTGTGTGGTAATACACACAGTCTACCTGTACCATTAGTGTGTATAATGTACAGTAGTCTACCTGTACCATTAGTGTGTGGTAAGGTACAGCAGTCTACCTGTACCATTAGTGTGTGGTAAGGCAGTACAGTCTCCTGTACCATTAGTGTGTAGGGCAGAACAGCAGTCTAACCAGTGCACCGCATTAGGTGTGGTAAGGTACAGAATCTACCTGTACCATTAGTGTAGGCAGCAGACAGTCTACCTGTACCATTAGTGGTGGTAAGGTACAGAACAGTCTACCTGTACCATTAGAGTGTGGTAAGGTACAGTACAGTCTACCGTACCATTAGTCTCAGGTAGTACAGCAAGTCTACCTGTACCATTAGTGTGGGAAAAGGACAGTACAGGCCCACCATTATGTGTGTGGTAAGGCACAGTACAGTCTACCTGTACCATTAGTGTGGTAAGGTACAGCAAGTCTCCCTCCACCATTAGTGTGTAGGGCACAGCATACAGTCTTGTACCATTAGTGTGATAAGGCAATACAGTCTACCTGTACCATTAGTGTGTGTAAGGTACAGTACAGCTACCTGCACATTAGTGTGAGTGCAAGGCACAGTCTACCTGTACCATTAGTCCTTGGTAAGGTGCAGCACAGTCTACCTGTACCATTAGTGTAGGTACAAGCAGTCTACCTGTACCATTATGGAAGGCACAGACAGTCTACCTGTCCATTAGTGTGGTAAGGTACAGTACAGTCTGCCTGACCATTAGTGTGGTAATGTGCAGTACAGTCTACCTGTACCATTATGTAGTAAGGCACATAGTCTACCTGTACCATTAGTGTGTGGTATACACAGCATGCCCACCACAGAGTGTGTGAAGGCACACACAGTCTACCTGTACCATTAGAGGTGTGTAAGGTACAGTACAGTCTACCTGTACCATTAGTGTGTATAAGGGACAGTCCACCGTACCATTAGTGTGGTAAGGTACAGTACAGTCTACCTGTACCATTAGTGTGTGTATAGTACAGTACAGTCTACCTGTACCATTAGTGTGTGGTAATGACAGTACAGTCTACCCAATCCATTATTGTGTGATAAGGCACAGTACAGTCTACCGTACCATTATTGTGATGAAGGTACAGTACAATCTACCTGTACCATTAGTGTGTGTGGACAGCACGTCTACCTGTAACATTAGTCTTGGTAAGGTACAGAACAGTCTACCTGTACCATTAGAGTGGTAATGTACAGCACAGTCTACCTGTACCATTAGTCCTTGGTAAGGTACAGTCTACCTGTACCATTAGAGGTAAGGTACAGAACAGTCTACCTGTACCATTAGTGTGTGTGGTAAGGTACACAGTCTACCTGTACCATTAGTGGTGGTAAGGTACAGAACAGTCTACCTGTACCATTAGTGTGCGGTAATGTACAGTACAGTCTACCTGTACCATTAGTCCGTGGTAAGGTCACAGAACAGTCTACCTGTACCATTAGTGTGGTAAGGTACAGAACAGTCTACCTGTACCATTAGTGGCGTGGTAATGCACAGTACAGTCTACCTGTACCATTAGTGTGTGGTAATGTACAGTACAGTCTCTGTAACCATTAGTGTGTGGTAATGTACAGTACAGTCTACCTGTAACATTAGTCTTGGTAAGGTACAGTACAGTCTACCTGTCCATTAGTGTGTGGTAAGGTACAGTACAGCCTACCTGTACCATTAGTCCTTGGTAAGGTACAGTACAGTCTACCTGTACCATTAGTGGTAATGTACAGTACAGTCTACCTGTACCATTAGTGTGTGGTAAGGTACAGAACAGTCTACCTGTACCATTAGTGTGTGGTAAGGTGCAGAACAGTCTACCTGTACCATTGAGTGGTAAGGCACAGTACAGTCTACCTGTACCATTAGGTCCAAGGTACAGCACAGTCTACCTGTCCATTAGTGTGTGGTAAGGTACAGCACAGTCCACCTGTACCATTAGTCCTGGTAAGGCAACAGTACAGTCTACCTGTACCATTAGTGTGTGGTAAGGTGCAGAACAGCTACCTGCATCATTGTGTGTAAGGTACAGTACAGTCTACCTGTGTCACATCTTGGTAAGGCAGTGCACAGTCTACCTGTACCATTAGTGTGTGGTAAGGTACAGTACAGTCTACCTGTACCATTAGTCCAAGGTACAGCACAGTCTACTCCGTACCATTAGTGTGTGGTGAGGTACGTACAGTCTACCTGTACCAAGTCCTTTGGGTACAGCACAGTCTACCTGCACCATTAGTGTGTGGTAAGGTACAGTACAGTCTACCTATACCATTAGTGTGTGGTAATGAATAATTACTAGTGGGAAGGCAGGCACAGTCACCCAGCACTATTAGTCCAGGCAAGTACAAGTACAGTTCACCCAAAATTATTAGTGTGTATAATGTACAGTACAGTCTACCTGCAACGACACAGGTGGTAGTATGAACAGTCTACCTGGTACCATTAGTGTGTGGTACTGCACAGCTAGCCCACTCCGGTAACATTAGTCCCAGGGCGTACAACATTGTGCCCACCTGTACCATTATGTGTGGTAATGCACACCGCCAGCCCACCAGGCAACATTAGTGGGCGGTGGGCACAGTCTACCTGCGTCTATTGCGTGTGTAGTGGGTACAGCGTCTACCCAGCCCATTAGAAAGTGTGGTACGCCAGCACAGCCCACCTGTACCATTAGTGTGGTGTGCGCTATGCGCCAGCCCTCACCCAGCACTAGGTGTGGGTAAGGCGCCAGTGCCAGCCCACCGTACCATTAGTGTGTGTGTGTGGTGGCTGCGCTGTACGGCCTTACCTGTACCATTAGTAGTGTGGTATACACAAGCACAGTTCACCTGGTGTACCATTAGTGTGTGTAAGGCAAGGCCCTGCCTAAAAATTATTAGTGTGTGGTAAGGCACAAAGTGCCAGTTCACCTGCACCATTAGGCGTGGTGGCACAAGTGCTGTCTGCCTGGTACCATTAGTAAGGTGTGGCAGTGTTGGGGCATGAGCACCAGCTCACCTGCACCATTAGCGTGGTGCGGCACAGTACAGTCTACCTGCAGCAACTATTAAAGGTTCCGGAGCTGCGCGTTCGAGTTCACCAAAACCATTAGTGGTGTAGGCGCGCTGGTGCGCCAAAGTTCACCATGGGTGTTCATTGCAGCGGCATGGCGCGGCCCACCCGGTACCATTAGTGTGTAGGTACGGCTATCAGCCCACCCAAAACGCCATTAGTGCGTGCAGGTACAACACAGCCCGAATTCGGTACCGGCCAGGTGTGCAGGCGCACAGCATGAAACGGTACCATTATGTAGAAGCAGCACAGTACAGCCCAACGGTACCATTATCGTGGTGTGGCGGGCGGCGCGCGACAGCCCACCTGTTCACGGCAGTGGCAATGTACAGCGCGCTCACCTGTAACATTAGTCCTGGGCAAGGGGCTGGTGGCTGCCCACCTGCACCATTGCGTGTGGGTAACGTACAGCGCCAGTTCACCTGCACATTAGGTGGGTGCAGGCGGCTACAGTACGTCCACCCGTACCATGGGTGCAGTGGTAAGGTACAGCACAGTTCACCTGTACCATTAGAGTGGTAATGCACAGCACAGCCCACCTGCACCATTAGTGTGTGGTATGCGCTGCTAACAGTTCACCTGCACCATTAGTGCAGTAGTGCTGCGGCCAGCACAGTTCACCAGTA
Organism: Homarus americanus; assembly: GCF_018991925.1. Taxonomy (NCBI): domain Eukaryota; kingdom Metazoa; phylum Arthropoda; class Malacostraca; order Decapoda; family Nephropidae; genus Homarus; species Homarus americanus. The sequence goes on from NW_024715228.1 coordinate 5,286,650, forward strand.
CCATTATGTGTGGTAAGGCACCGTACAACCACCCGTAACCACGGTGGTGGTATGCGGCCAGCACAAGTTCACCCGGCACCATTACATTAGTGGTGGTACAAGTGCCAGTACAGTTCACCTGGCACCATTAGTGTGGTGGTAAGGCACGCACAGTTCAATTGCAAATTCATTATCGTGGTACCGGTGCTGCGTACAGTTCACCCGGTACCATTAGTGTGGCAATGGCTACAGTCTACCCAAAACATTAGTCCTGGTAGTAGAAGGCTGCCAGCACAGTCTGACCTGAAACCATTAGGCAGTGTGTGGTACTGCACAGCGGCCAGCCTGACCTGTAACACAGTGGCAGGCAGCATGCCAGCCCACCTGCACCACAGGTGGCTATACAGCACAGCTCATCTGCACCCATTAGTGTGTGTGGTGGGGCGGCAAGGCACAGCCTCCACCTGTACCATTAGTGTGTGGTAAGGCACAAGGGCTGCCCACCTGCACCATTAGTGTGGTAAGGCATGTTAATGTGCTCACTCCGTACCATTAGTGTGTAGTAAGTGTAATAAGGCCAGTCTACCAACCATTAGAGGTGGTGGGGCAGCTGCACAGTCTACTCACCTGCACCATTAGAGTGTGGCAAGGTACAGCAACAGCCCACCTGTACCCTATTGGGGTCTTGGTAAGGCACAGAACAGTCTACTCCAGCCCATTAGTGGGGTAGGCACAGTCTACCTGTACCTATTAGGCAGGGCGCTGGCATGAAGCCCACCTGTTCATTAGTGTGGTAAGCGCGCGCCGCACAGCCCGCCCTGTACCATTGGTGTGCAGGCGCGCCAGCCACCCGTACCCATTGGTGTGTGGTGGGGCGCGCCAGCACAGCTCACCAGCCTATTAGTGTGGTGGTAAGGCACAGCCACCACCCGCACCATTAATGCGGTGTACAGCACAGCACAGCCTACCCAGTAACCATTAAGTAAGCCGTGCCAGCCCACCCGCGGCACCATTAGTCTCTGCAAGGGTGCCAGCATGTGCCCACCTGTACCATTAGTGTGTGGTGTGGCAGCATGGTACAGCCCACCTGTACCATTGCGTGTAGGTTGCACAGTACCAGTCTACCTGTTCATTAGTGTGGTATGCGCGCACAAGTCTACCTGCACCATTAGTGGTAGGGCGCGTACAGCACAGCCTGACCTGCACCATTAGTGTGTGGTGGCACACACAGTCTTCACCAAAATTATTGTGTGTGTGGTATGCACAGCACAGTTCACCTGTACCATTAGGGGGTGTGCAAGGGCACAGGCACAGTCTACCTGTAACGAGGTGTGGTATGCGTCAGCACAAGCCCATCTGCACCATTAGTGTGGTGGGCACAGCACACCACCTCAGGTACCATTAGTGGGGTGGTATGCAACAGCCTCCTGTACCATTAGTGTGTGGTAAGCAGCACAGCATGGCCCACTTGCACCATTAGTGTGCAGGCTGGCACTGTTCACCAAAAATTACTAGTGTGGTAATGTGGCTATGCACAGCCCACCTGTACCATTAGCAGGTGGTAATGCACAGCACAGTCTACCCAGCCATGTGGGGTATGTACAGTGCGTCTACCTGCACCATTAGTGTGTAGGTTGCTATACAGCCCATCTGCAACCATTGGTGGGAGAATGCACACAGTACAGAAGTCTACCCAGTAACGGCTGGTATAATGTACAAACAGTTCACCCAGCCCATTAGTGTGTGGTAAGGTACAGTACAGTCTACCTGTACCATTAGTGTGTGGTAAGGTGCAGTACAGTCTACCTGTACCATTAGTGTGTGGTAATGTACAGTACAGTCTGCCTGTACCATTAGTGTGTGGTAATGTACAGTACAGTCTACCTGTACCATTAGTGTGTGGTAAAGTGCAGTACAGTCTACCTGTACCATTAGTGTGTGGTAAGGTACAGTACAGTCTACCTGTACCATTAGTGTGTGGTACAGTCTACCATTATAACCTTACATAAGGAAAATACGGAGTGATATACTGTAATTCCTAGTACCAACACAGCGCCGTGTGTTCTCAGTAAACTGTATCCTGGCTACAGTACTGTACTGTGCGTCTCGTGCTTACTGAGTGTATGTAGATAGACACGTTCAGTTGTGTGGTTCATTAGTTGTATACGTTATCTTGTATGTACAGTGTTCAATTCTCTGTCGTGTGCGGGTTGTGTAGTGTTACCCAAGTGGGAACGGTTTCCGTATCTAGTGACTCTGTACACGAACGTGTCTCTGTTGAAAATCATGAACAGTCAACTTTCATGTGTGTTTTTATTATTATTATTATTATTATTATTATTATTATTATTATTATTATTATTATTATTGACACTTGATTTAAAAGATTAATTAGTGTGAACAATAAATTAACTTAGTCCCTGAGAAGATTAGAGCGAGAAAAAAGAAGACACAATATTTACATACTTGATCCCTCCGGTGATTCCTCTTGTAACGTCTCTGGTGGGTTCTTGTTTACAGGTCTTGTGTCAGACAGACGCAGATGGACATAGAACAAACAGAGGAAGATAGAAAGAGAGAGAGATATACAGAGAAATAGAGATAGAGAGACATGCAGAGACAAAGAAAGAGACAGATGTTGTACGGTAATAATAACAAGCGTCAAGGCCTCACGGTCTCACAAAACCTACAATTTTACACCATTTAGTATTACCAGTTTAATTAATGACTTACCTTAAGTAGAAGCTGTGTGTGTTAGGCCAGCTAAACGGGATGTATAGCAGACCTCATCATGAATGAAGATAAAACACAAAACGACATCAATAACAACATCAGTAACAACAACAATAACTTCATCATCAGTAACAACATCAGTAACAAGAATAACATCACTTTACAACCTGATGTTATTTTTAGATGAATTGATGAATTATACAGTACTTACCCGGTGACGCATTTTGTTACACCCTCACTTAAGGTACGTGCAGCACCCACAGGCGCCCCCCATCCCTCAGGCAAAACAGGTTCATGTACACATTCCCATCCGCTGTATTTTCGTCTGAGTTTTCCTTATTGCTCGCTGACTAATACTGTGGCTCGAGCAAAAACAGGTTCTCACAGCCCCCCGACACCATTCTGCTTGGAGGGAGTTGCTGCTTTTGTCTATTATCTTGATGTATACGTACACACTAACTCGTGTATATATATATGTATATATATAACAAAGAAGTATGTCTGTGTGTTTGTATGTTTGTGTGTTTGTATGGATGGTGTTAAATGTAGTGATGATAGATAATGTTATATGTAGTGATGATGGATGGTGTTAAATGTAGTGATGATAGATAATGTTATATGTAGTGATGATGAATGGTGTTATATGTAGTGATGATGGATGATGTTATATGTCGTGATGATGGATGGTGTTATATGTAGTGATGATGGATGATGTTATATGTAGTGATGATGGATGGTGTTAAATGTAGTGATGATAGATGATGTTATATGTAGTGATGATGGATGATGTTATATGTAGTGATGATGGATGATGTTATATGTAGTGATGATGGATGATGTTATATGTAGTGTTGATGGATGGTGTTATATGTAGTGATGATGGATGATGTTATATGTAGTGATGATGGATGGTGTTATATGTAGTGTTGATGGATGGTGTTATATGTAGATGGATGTTATATGTAGTGATGATGGATGATGTTATATGTAGTGATGATGGATGATGTTATATGTAGTGTTGATGGATGGTGTTATACGTAGTGATGATGGATGATGTTATATGTGGTGATGATGGGTGTTGTTATATATAGTGATGATGGATGATGTTATATGTAGTGATGATGGATGGTGTTATATGTAGTGATGATGGATGATGTTATATGTAGTGATGATGGATGGTGTTATATGTAGTGATGATGGATGATGTTATATGTAGTGATGATGAATGATGTTATATGTAGTGATGATGGATGGTGTTATATGTAGTGATAATGGATGATGTTATATGTAGTGATGATGGGTGATGTTATATGTAGTGATGATGGATGTTGTTATATGTAGTGATGATGGATGATGTTATATGTAGTGATAATGAATGATGTTATATGTAGTGATGATGGATGGTGTTATATGTAGTGATGATGGATGGTGTTATATGTAGTGATAATGGATGATGTTATATGTAGTGATGATGGGTGGTGTTATATGTAGTGATGATTAGCCAGTCCAGAGTAGTTGTTCGTGGATAATGGTAGCCTCGATGCTCCTACAGTTGGTGTCAGCAAGAATACTAGCATTTGCTTTCTTGTCTTCCCAGTGAACTTGGAGGATGGAATGTAGACTACGTTGGTGAATGTTTTCAAGTTCCTTGAGGTGCCTCCTGTATGTGACCCTTGTCTCGCTGCCATATAGCATGGTGGGGAGGACCACTGCTCGATATACGCGTAACTTTGTAGATGATTTCAGATCCCTACAGTTGAAGGCTTGAGGTGCACATCTAATCCGATTTAGAATCTCTTTATCGAGATCTGCGGTGGTGGACAGGTGGAAGCCAAGATACTGAAAGTGGGAAACATTAGAGAGGGTAGTACCGTTAACCTGGATGAATGGTGGGGGTGTAGCTGAACTAGGGGTAGGCTGGAAGAGAATCTGAGTCTTGCATACATTCACCTCAAGGCTGAAGTGTGCAAACGAATCTATGTACGTGTCCAGGGTTTCCTGTAGGTCGCGTTCAGTGTGAGCGACTAGGTTTGAGGTCGTCTGCATGCTAAAGTTCAGTGATGGAAGTGGCCAAGATCTTTGTTCCTGCCTAGAGTCGTCTTATGTTGAAAAGTTTCTTCATCTGGTACTGGATGTCCACCCCGCCAGCTAAATTGATATTGGCACGAGTAAGGAAGGCAGCCAAGAAAATGGAAGAGAGAGTTGGTGCCAGTACACCTCCTTGTTTTACCCCCGTTTGGATGGGGAAGAACTCAGACTAGGTGCCATTATGCAGGACACTGCCGTTCATGCCTCACAATGGCGATAAATTTTGGTGGCCCACCAAAACGACTGTGGATCCACCAGGGGTGGGGGGGCTTCCCTGTTACCCGAGTCGAAGGCCTTGGTAAGGTTAAGGAAGGTTATATACAGCTCACTACGCTGTTCTCTGCACTTTTCCTGTGTCTGGCGGGCAGCAAAGATCATATCAGTGGTGCCATGTGATGGTCTAAACTACAGCTCCATGGAGATTCTGGAAGGAAGTTTTTTGCCGCGGGAAGAAGTTTGTTTAGAAGGGCTCTGGTGATAATCTTGCCAGCTATGGACGGCAACACGATCCCGCTGTAGTTGCCACAGTCTGGCCACTCTCCCTTGTTCTTATAAATATTGACGTTGGAGGAGTCTTTAAGATCTTGGAGGGGAGGGGGGGTTCCTCCTTCCCCCATATATTCTCCAGGAGAGAGTGGAGACAGCTGGTAAGCAGAGGTCCTTCTGCTTTGTGCACCTCAGCTGGGCTTTCATCAGGCCCTGTGGCTTTGTTATTGTTCATCTCTTTGATGGCCGTAGCTACCACATCCAGGTATGGGGGATAGCTAAGGTGGGTGAGTTCTGGGTGCCGAGGGCACTGCTGGGTACAGTAGTTACAACATCCACATCGGTGTTTCAATTGAGCAGCAAATGATAGTGCTCTTTTTTAGGGCTGACGGATGCCTTCTTCGTCTTTAATTAGGGAGTTACCGTCGGATGAGCGGAGGTGGCTGCCACCATAAGTGTGTGTAGCTGCCACCATAAGTGTATGGCTACCATCATAAGTGTGTAGCTGCCAACATACCAGAATAAGTGTGTGTGACTGCCAGTATAAGTGTGTGTTTGGTGTCAGCATAAGTGTGTGTGGCTTCCACCATAAGTGTGCCTAGCTGCCACCATAAGTGTGTGTGGCTACCATCATAAGTGTGTGTAGCTGCCACCATAAGTGTGTCACTACCATCATAAGTGTGTGTAGCTGCCACCATAAGTGTGTGGCTACCATCATAAGTGTGTGTAACTGCCACCATAAGTGTGTGGCTACCATCATAAGTTTGTGTAGCTGCCACCGTGAGTGTATGGCTACCATCATAAGTGTGTAGCTACCAGTATAAGTGTGTGTGGCTGCCAGTATAAGTGTGTGTTTGGTGTCAGCATAAGTGTGTGTGGCTGCCAGGCATAAGTGTGTGTCTCTCACCATAAGTGTGTGGCTGCCAGCATAGATTTGTGTCGCTACCAGCATAAGTGAGTGTAGCTGCCACCATAAATGAGTGTGGCTGCCAGAATAAGTGTGTGTGGCTGCCAGAATAAGTGTCTGTGGCTGCCAGCATAAGTGTGTGTGGCTGCCAGCATAAGTGTCTGTGGCTCCCACCATAAGTGTGTGTGGCTCCCACCATAAGTGTGTGTGGCTCCCACCATAAGTGTGTGTGGCTCCCACCATAAGTGTGTGTGGCGGCCACCATAAGTGTGTGTGGCTGCCACCATAAGTGTGTGTGGTGTGTGTGTTGCCACCATAAGTGTGTGTGGCTCCCACCATAAGTGTGTGTGGCTGCCACCATAAGTGTGTGTGGCTGCCAGCATATGTGTGTGTGGCTGCCACCATAAGTGTGTGTGTAGCTCCCCACCATATGTGTGTGTGGCACCATATGTGTGTGTGTGTTCAGCATGTGTGTGTGTGGCTGCCAGCATAAGTGTGTGTGGCTGCCACCATAAGTGTGTGTGGCTTCCAGCATAAGTGTGTGTGGCTGCCACCATAAGTGTGTGTGGCTGCCAGCATAAAAATGTGTAGCTGCCAGCATAAGTGTGTGTGGCTGCCGCTATAAATGTGTGTGGCTGCCACCATAAGTGTGTGTGGCTGCCACCAAAGGTGTGTGTGGCTGCCACCATAAGTGTGTGTAGCTATCATCATAAGTGTGTGTGGCTCCCGCCATAAGTCGCCATAAGTATGTGTGGCTGCCGCCATAAGTGCGTGTGGCTGCCGCCATAAGTGCGTGTGGCTGCCACCATAAGTGTGTGTGGCTGCCACCATAAGTGTGTGTGGCTGCCACCATAAGTGTGTGTGGCTGCCACTTAAGTGTGTGTGGCTGCCACCATAAGTGCATGTGGCTGCCACCATAAGTGTGTGTGGCTGCCACCATAGGTGTGTGTGGCTGCCACCATAAGTGTGTGTGTGGCTGCCACCATAAGTGTGTGTGGCTGCCACCATAAGTGTGTGTGGCTGCCACCATAAGTGTGTGTGGCTGCCACCATAAGTGCGTGTGGCTGCCACCATAAGTGTTTGTGTGGCTGTCACTATAAGTGCGTGTGGCTGCCACTATAGGTGTGTGTGTCTGCCACCATAAGTGCGTTTGGCTGCCAGCCTGTCTGCAATCATACAGGGGTTAACTTGGTAACAGCAATAAACCTGTTTTATCATGCACTAGCCTCTAATTTCATCCCCTTAAGACAATTTTCCCTGTACAGCACGAGCTCTCCTGAGATGAGACCAGTCAGTTGATCCAAGGAACTCATTTACTGTGTGAAGCCCCTGATGTGTGGTGCTACTTGAACCCCTGATGTGTGGTGTTACTTGAACCCCTGATGTGTGGTGTTACTTGAACCCCTGATGTGTGGTGTTACTTGAGCCCCTGATGTGTGGTGTTACTTGAGCCCCTGATGTGTGGTGATACTTAAACCTCTCATTCAATGGTAGAAAGTGGTGTTAACTGTGGAGTGTTAGCTGTGGAGTGTTAGCTGTGGAGTGTTAGCTGTGGAGTGTTAGCGGTGGAGTGTTAGCTGTGGAGTGTTAGCTGTTTCCCTGCCTCCCCCCTTCCTTCCTCCTTCCCTCTTCCTCCCTCTCTCCCTGGTATTGAATTGCTTATATAATTCACGTACATTAACATTATGTGTACGTGACCGTGTTCATGACTTTGTCCGTTGGAACTTACCGATGGAAGACATAAGGACCCATCACGTACGGCCACTAAGACGGCCCTGTAGGTGAGTGATGGCACGGTCTCATGGCCCTGTAGGTGAGTGATGGCACGGTCTCATGGCCCTGTAGGTGAGTAATGGCCCGGTCTCATGGCCCTGTAGGTGAGTGATGGCACGGTCTCATGGCCCTGTAGGTGAGTGGCCCGGTCTCATGGCCCTGTAGGTGAGTGATGGCACGGTCTCATTGCCCTGTAGGTGAGTGATGGCACGGTCTCATGGCCCTGTAGGTGAGTAATGGCACGGTCTCATTGCCCTGTAGGTGAGTGGCACGGTCTCATGGCCCTGTAGGTGAGTGATGGCACGGTCTCATGGCCCTGTAGGTGAATGGCCCGGTCTCATGGCCCTGTAGGTGAGTAACGGCACGGTCTCATGGCCCTGTAGGTGAGTGATGGCACGGTCTCATGGCCCTGTAGGTGAGTAATGGCACGGTCTCATGGCCCTGTAGGTGAGTGATGGCACGGTCTCATGGCCCTGTAGGTGAGTGATGGCACGGTCTCATGGCCCTGTAGGTGAGTAATGGCATGGCCCTCCAGGTGGCCTCTGTGTAGGTGAGGCACGGTCTCATGGCCCTGTAGGTGAGTAATGGGTCTCATGGCCCTGTAGGTGAGTGACGGTCTCATGGCCCTCTCTCATGGCCCTGTAGGTGAGTGATGGCACGGTCTCATGGCCCTGTATGGCCCTGTAGGTGAGTGAGGTGGTCCTCATGGCCCTGTAGGTGAGTAATGGCACGGTCTCATGGCCCTGTACAGTGGCCCTGTAGGTGAGTGGCACGGTCTCTGGCCCCTGTAGGTGAGTGATGGCACGGTCTCATGGCCCTGTAGGTGAGTGATGGCACGGTCTCATGGCCCTGTAGGTGAGTGATGGCACGGTCTCATGGGGTGAGTGATGGCACGGTCTCATGGCCCTGTAGGTGAGTGATGGCACGGTCTCATGGCCCCTGTACCTGGCAGTGATGGCACGGTCTCATGGCCCTGTAGGTGAGTGATGGCCCGGTCTCATGGCCCTGTAGGTGAGTGTCTCATGGCCCTGTAGGTGAGTAATGGCACGGTGTCATGGCCCTGTAGGTGAATGATGGCCCAGTCTCGTGGCCCTGTAGGTGAGTGGCCCGGTCTCATGGCCCTGTAGGTGAGTAATGGCACGGTCTCATGGCCCTGTAGGTGAGTAATGGCCCGGTCTCATGGTCCTGTAGATGAGTGATGGCCCAATGTCATGGCCCCTAGGTGAGTAATAACCCGATCTCATGGCCCTGTAGGTGAGTAATTGCCAGGTCTTATGGTCGTCTGTATTATCAGCTTACTTCACACACACACACACACACACACACACACACACACATTTTCATAGTTGTATGGGAGTGAGTGAGTTAAATAGGTCTTGGCTATAGGTTATATTCCAGGAAGGAGCCTTTACGCTTGACATCCGTTCGTTGCGCTTCTCCGGTAACACACACACACACACACACACACACACACACACACACACACACACACACAAACTGACAGACATGACACGTTACTATTTCTAAGAGAATTCCGATACTTAATTTCTCAGTACTTCTTAAAATATTCGTAGGTTAGGATTTAGACACCACCGTCATCCTAACTTAAGCAAACACAATATAATCTAACCTAACCTGACCTACAGTAATACAATATTATCTAACCTAACCTAAATTAACCTAACTTAACCTAACCTATCTAAAGTTAATCTAACATAATATAACATAAATTAATATAATAGCGTGAGAATAGAGGAAGCAGCATCGGGCCATACTAGGCAGCCCCGTTTACACCCAACCTCTTATAATATAATTTAACCCAATTTAATATAGCCTAACAACCTAACTTGACCCAACATAGCATTAACCAAACTTACCATCAACTTAATCTCACCTAACCGGGTAGGTTAGATTAGAGTAATGGCAGGTTAAGTTAGGTTGTGTTATGCTATGTTAGGTTAAGTTAATGTAAGTTAGGTTAAGTTAATGTAAGTTAGGTTAAGTTAATTTAGATTAGGTTAAAGGTTCCAGGCCCTTTGATTGCTTATATCATTCTTTGTGTGATGCGCGCGCACACACACACACACACACACACACACACACACACACTTCTTGATAACAGAGATAAGGTGAACAACCCTATATTACAGTACTGTAACTTTCTACTTTCACTTCTGCGTACCTCGTCCCTGATTGACTGTCCTTGAAATATATAATTTCCTGATTGGCTGTCCCTCCATCCAGGCCTCTAATCTTCCCACCAATCGAAAAAACAAACAAACAACTACGGACTCAGATTGGGTTGTTATATGTGACACACTATTTTCCTGGTTTGTTTCAAGGAAATGATGTGGTTATAGGAAACGTTTGATATGAAATTATGTCCATTACAGTAGAAGTTTTCCATATAATTAACTTATCTTAGTTCCTGAAGTTCTTATCAATCGATCAACCTGTAACCTGAATTAGTCCGTGAGTTAGTTAAGTGAAGACAACATCTATAACCCGTCTGTCGTGAGTTAAGTGAAGACAACATCTATAACCCGTCTGTCGTGAGTTAAGTGAAGACAACATCTGTCGCCCTCTCTCTCGTCACATCTGTCTACCATTAAGGCAAGTCTCAACTTAACCTAACTTAACCTAACTTAAACTACCCTAATCTAACCTAACTTAGCCTAACAACACTTAAACTAACCTAACTTAACCTACATTAACTTAAATTAACCTCATCTAATTAACCGAACTGATCCTAATCTAACTTATATTAATCCAACTCAACTTAACCTACTCTAACTAAACTTAACCCAATCTAACCTAGCCTAGCTTAATCTTCCGTATACTAACCACGTTATAACACACTATAGTACTAGATTATAACTCACAATAGTAATAGATTATAACTCACAATAGTACTATATTATAAAACACTATAGCACTATATTATAGCACACAATAGAAATATATTATAACACACTAGAGTACTAGATTAAAACACACAATAGTACTATATTATAACACAACAAAGTACTAGATTATAACAGACTATAGTGCTATATTATAACACAATAAAGTACGAGATTAAAACACACAATAGTACTATATTATAACACAATAAAGTACGAGATTATAACAGACTACAGTTCTAGATTATAACACACAATAATACTGTATTATAACACACTATAGTACTAGTTTATGATACACTATAGTACTATATTACAACACAATATAGCACTATATTATAACACACTACCGTACCATATTATAACACACTATAGTACTAGATTATAACACACTATAGTACTAGATTGTAACACACTATAGTACTATATTATAACACGCTATATTTCTAGATTATGACACACTACAGTACAATATTATAACACACAATTGTACTGTATTATAACACACTATAGTACTATATTATAACACACTATCGTACTAGATTGTAACACAATATAGTACTAGATTATAACACACTATAGTAATATATTATAACACACTATAGTAGTAGATTAAAACACACTATAGTACTATATTATAACACACTATAATACTATATTATAACACATTATAGTACTATATTATAACACACTATAGTACTATATTATAAAACAATATAGCACTATATAATAATACACTATCGTACTATATCATAACACACTATAGTTCTAGATTATAACACACTATAGTACTAGTTTATAATACACTATAATATTATATTATAACACACTATAGTACTATGTAGCACACTATAATACTATATTATAACACACTATAATACTATATTATAACACACTATAGTACTAGATTATACCACACTATAGTACTAGTTTATAATACACTATAATACTATATCATAACACAATATACCACTATATTATAACACAATATAGCACTATATTATAACACACTATCGTACTATATCATAACACACTATAGTTCTAGATTATAACACACTATAGTACTAGTTTATAATACACTATAATACTATATTATAACACAATATAGCACTATATTATAACACAACATGGCACAATAATATAACACACTATCGTACTATATCATAACACACTAGAGTACTAGATTATAACACACTATAGAACTAGTTTATAATACACTATAATACTATATTATAACACAATATAGCACTATATTATAACACAACATGGCACAATAATATAACACACTATTGTACTATATTATAACACACTATAGTACTAGATTAAAACACACTATAGAACTATATTATAACACACTATAGTACTAGATTAAAGCACACTATAGAACTATATTATAACACACTATAGTACTATATTTTAGAACACTATAGTACCATACTCTAACACCCGATAGTACTATTTTATAACACACTATAATACTAGATTATAACACACTATGGTACTATATTATAACACACTACAGTACTATATTATAACGCACTATAGTACTAGATTATAACACACTATAGTACTATATTATAACACACTATAGTACTAGATTATAACACACTATACTACTATATTATAACACACTATAGTTATAATCATGGTCATGGTTGTTATAATCATAGTCGTGGTTGTTATGATCATGGTCGTGGTTGTTATAATCATGGTCGTGGTTGTTATAATCATGGTCATGGTTGTTATAATCATAGTCGTGGTTGTTATGATCATGGTCGTGGTTGTTATAATCATAGTCGTGGTTGTTATGATCATGGTCGTGGTTGTTATGATCATGGTCGTGGTTGTTATAATCATAGTCGTGGTTGTTATGATCATGGTCGTGGTTGTTATAATCATAGTCGTGGTTGTTATGATCATGGTCGTGGTTGTTATGATCATGGTCGTGGTTGTTATAATCATAGTCGTGGTTGTTATGATCATGGTGTGGTTGTTATAATCATAGTCGTGGTTGTTATGATCATGGTCGTGGTTATGATCATGGTCGTGGTTGTTATGATCCTTGGTCGTGGTTGTTATAATCCTGGTCGTCGTTGTTATAATCATAGTCGTGGTTGTTATAATCATGGTCGTGGTTGTTATATTCATGGTGGTGCTTGTTATAATCATAGTCGAGGTTGTTATAATCGTGGTCGTGGTTGTTATAATCATGGTCGTGGTTGTTATAATCATTGCCGTGGTTGTTATATTCATGGTCGTGGTTGTTATAATCATGGTCGTGGTTTTTATAATCATACTAGTGGTTGTTATAATCATGGTCGAGGTTGTTATGAAGTCATGGTCGTGGTTATTTGTAGTCATGGTCGTAGTTTGTTATAATCATAGTCGTGGTTGTTACTTGATCATGGTGAGGTGGTTGTTATGATTATGGTCGTGGTTGTTATAATCATAGTCGTGGTTGTTATGATCATGGTCGTGGTTGTTATAATCATAGTCGTGTTGTTATGATCCTTGAACGTCATTAATTTGTTATGATCATGGTGGTGGTTGTTATAATCATAGTCGTGGTTGTTATGAACATGGTCGTGGTTGTTATGATCATGGTCGTGGTTGTTATAATCATAGTCGTGGTTGTTATGATCATGGTCGTGGTTGTTATAATCATAGTCGTGGTTGTTATGATCATGGTCGTGGTTGTTATAATCATAGTCGTGGTTGTTATAATCATGGTCATGGTTGTTATAATCATGGTTGTTATAATCATAGTCGTGGTTGTTATAGTCAGTCGTGGTCATGGTGGTTGTTATAATCATAGTCGTGGTTGTTATGATCATGTGGTTGTTATAATCATATATAGTTATAATCATGGTGGTAGTTGTTATAATCATGGTGGTGGTTGTTATAATCATAGTCGTGGTTGTTATAATCATAGTCGTGGTTGTTATGATCATGGTCGTGGTTGTTATAATCATAGTCGTGGTTGTTATAATCATGGTCATGGTTGTTATAATCATGGTCATGGTTGTTATAATCATAGTCGTGGTTCTTATGATCATGGTCGTGGTTGTTATAATCATGGTCGTGGTTGTTATAATCATGGTCATGGTTGTTATAATCATAGTCGTGGTTGTTATGATCATGGTCGTGGTTGTTATAATCATAGTCGTGGTTGTTATGATCATGGTCGTGGTTGTTATGATCATGGTGGTGGTTGTTATAATCATAGTCGTGGTTGTTATGATCATGGTGGTGGTTGTTATAATCATAGTCGTGGTTGTTATGATCATGGTCGTGGTTGTTATAATCATAGTCGTGGTTGTTATGATCATGGTGGTGGTTGTTATAATCATGGTCGTGGTTGTTATAATCATGGTCGTGGTCGTGATACTTACAGTATCTAATATACTATAAGAAGGAATAGAATAAAGGTTAGAATAATTAGTTAAAGAAATATTCGCCATAAGGAGAGGTTAAAAAAACATATATTATGAATCACCGATGATCATTCCGAGATAAATTATATTTTGAAGAGATGTGACCTTGATTCTAGTTAGATTAGTCACCATCTGCTTAAGTCATCACCTGTGTTAAGTCATCATAGTCATCATGTACATTAGTCAGTTTTAGGCCCATCTCACATGACTGACCGACAATCGATGTTCTTTCCGCACGAGGGTGTTAGTTTTCAATGCGTCTTATTATTTACGCTGGCGGATGTAAGACCAGCTACCCTCACTGACGCAGCTATGGTCAATTTGGTGTTATTCTTGTTTATAAATGCCTTCTAATCTGTCTCAAGTCTATCCGTCCTGTCTATTGCCATCCCAACTGTCTGTTCGTCTGCGTGGTCTTTGACTGTCAGCCCGTCTGTACTCTTGTGTCGTCAAATCTGTCTGTCTTATCCGTTGTCGGCGTGTGTCTGCCTGTTTGTCTAATGTGAACCAGTCAGTCAGCTGTCTGTCTGTCATGTTAGTTGCCATATTGTCTATTTGTGCATGTATGAATCTGTCTATTTTTGTCAACCTCCTGTCTGTTTCACTGTCTATATTCACCCTGTGTCTATTGTAGTCATCTTCTCCATGCATTCCTGTTATTATCTTTTTATCTCTTCTCCTTTTCTATGTACAGTCAGCCACAGGAATAAGTACACACTGTAGCCTCATAAGGTCTGAAAATGCTCTGGTAAAGTTGAAACTGCACATCCAGACGCATGACGAAACTCAGCTCCCCACCTGTTATCTCTAACTATTGTCTGTTTCCCTTTCTTCATTCTTCTATTTACTCATCTTCCTTCCTTTACTATTCCAAACAACATTAAAAAAAAGTAGGCTAAGAGAAAAAGTGGGGGGAGGAGGAGGGAGCCGTATGATAACTGCAATCGTCCCGCCGGCTGACAGCATAAAGCGACATCTGTTGCCAGTGTAAATAAAATCGTTAATTAATGCGTTCCTAAAGAAACCATCGACATGGGACCAGGTTTGTTACACTTTACGAATTTTTTGCGATTTTTCCACCAAGTTTGATGAAAAACGATTGTGCCGTTTCGGCTGCCCAGAACAGACACACACACACACACACAAACAGACAGACAGACAGACAGACACACGGCTAGTCCTATAGTATATTAGGTTATAACACACAAGAGTACTATATTATAACACACTATAGTGCTAGATTATAACACACTATAGTACTATATTATAACACACTATAGTACTAGATTATAACACAGTATGGTACTAGATTATAACAAACTATAGTACTAGATTATCTAATATACTATAGGACTAGCCGTATGTCTGTGTGTCTGTTCTGGGCAGCCGAAACAGCACAATAGTTTTTCATCAAACTAGGTGGAAAAATCGCAAAAAATTCGTAGTGGAACAAACCTGGTCTCATGTCGATGGTTTCTTTAGGAAGGCATTAATTAACCATTTTATTTACGCTGGAAAACGATGTAGCTGTACGCTGTCAGCCGGACGGCGGTTGCGCGCTAGCCAAGCACGAGCGTTTGAACTTTCACGCCTCAGTAAACTGTACCACCGGACTCGCCACCGGGCACGAATGGCCCACGATCACTTGTAACACACTATAGTACTATATTATAACACACTAGAGTACTGTATTATAACACACTATAGTACTATATTATAACACACTATAGTACTAGATTATAACACACTATAGTACTAGATTATAACGCACTATAGTACTATATTATAACACACTATAGTACTATTTTATAACACACTATAGTACTAGATTATAAGAAAAATCTCTTTGCAATATCTCACTTACTAAATGTCTTATTATATATCGTATAATGACTACGGTAAGTCCACACTTGACAACCTCTGCCTCACACTGGGGTCAAAGATCATCAAACTGACCTTAAAATGGTGACCTCAGTATTCACATAGAGCCTGGGAGCCGTTGTGTCATATATATAGAGCCTGGGAGCCTTAGTAACATATACATCGAGTCTGGGAGCCTTAGTGACATATACATAGAGTCTGGGAGCCTCAGTGACATATACATGGAGCCTCGGAGCCTTAGTGACAGATACATAGAACCCGGGAGCCCTGGAGCTTGGTAGTCTGGGTGTCCTGGAGCCCTATAATCTTGTAGTCCTGTAGTCTGGGAGTCCTGTAGTCTGGGAACCCTATAATCTGGGAGCCCTGAAGCCTGGAAGTCTGAGAGTCCTGGAGCCCTGCGGCCTGGGAGTCTGGAGCCCTGTAGTCTGGAAGTTCTGGAGCCTGTGATTCCTGGAGCCCTGTAGCCTGTTTGTCTTGGAGCCCTGTAGTTTGGGAGTCCTGGAGCTTTGTAATTTGGGAGTCCTGGAGCTTTGTAGTTTGGGAGTCCTGGAGCTTTGTAGTCTGGAGATCCTTGAGCCTGGGAGTCCTGTAGTCTGGGAGTCCTAGAGCCTGCGATTCCTGGAGCCCTGTAGTCTGGAAGTTCTGGAGCCTGTGATTCCTGGAGCCCTGTAGTCTGGGGAGTCCTGGAGCCTGTGATTCCTGGAGCCCTGTAGTCTGGAAGTTCTGGAGCCTGTGATTCCTGGAGCCCTGTAGTCTGGGAGTCCTGGATCCTTGTAGTCTGGGGTCCTTGAGCCTGGGGTCCTGGAGCCTGGGAGTCCTGGAGCCTGGGAGTCCTGGAGCCCTGTATCTGCCTGAGTCTAGAGTCCTGGAGCCTGGAGTCCTGGAGCCTGGAAGTCCTGGAGCCTGTAGTCTGGGAGCCCTGTGATCTAAGAGTCCTGGAGCCTAGGAGTCCTGGGGTCCTGAGAGTCCTGGAGATCTAAGGTCCTGGAGCCTGGGAGTCCTGGTCCTGGAGCCCTGTAGTCTGGGGGCCTAGGGTCCTGGAGCCTGGGAGTCCTGGAGCCTGGGAGTCCTGGAGACCTATAGTCTGGGAGCCCTGTAGTCTGAAAGTCCTGGAGCCTGGGAGTCCTGGAACCTGGGAGTCCTGGAGCCCTGTAGTCTGAGAGCCCTCTGGTCTGGGAATCCTGGAGCCTGGGAGTCCTGGAGCTTTGTAGTCTGGGAGTCCTGTAGTCTGGAAGTCCTTTAGTCTGGGAGCCCTGTAGTTCTGGAGTCTAGGATTCCTGGAGCCCTGTAGTCTGGGAGTTCTGGAGTCTAGGATTCCTGAAGTCCTGTCGTCTTAGATTCCTAGGAGCCCTGTAGTCTGGGATTCCTGGAGTCTATGATTCCTGGAGTCCTGTAGTCTGGGAGTCCTGGAATCTAGGATTCCTGGAGTCTAGGATTCCTGGAGTCCTGTAGTCTGGGAATCCTGGTGCTTAAAATTCCTGGAGTCCTGTAGTCTGAGAGTCCTGGGGCCCTGGAGTCTTCTCAGTGTTGTACATGTGTACCTGACAGTGTTGTACATGTGTACCTGACAGTGTTGTACATGTGTACCTGACAGTGTTGTACATGTGTACCTGACAGTGTTGTACATGTGTACCTGACAGTGTTGTACATGTGTATCTGGCAGTGTTGTACACGTGTACATGACAGTGGTGTACAGTCAACTACTAAAGTCTGTTCACCTCTCTCCCTGAACCAAAAACCCCTAGTTTCAGACTCATGAATCTGAAGGATTTATGGATAGAATAAAGTATCAGTCTACTGCTTCGGGTTCACGAGTTTGAAACTCGGGGTTCGTGGTTCAGCGAGACGGACTTCAGTGGTTGACTGTACACCTTACCGGGAGTTGATCTATGACTCATAACATGACGTTCACGTCTCCTCGACACACTACAAGAACACTTCACCTGAGAGTAAGGTAAGGTGGAGCAGCCAGGAAGGACATGGTGGTACTGGTGAATGAGTGAAGGAAGTCATTGCCTTATTTCCTCATCTTTAAAATAGCTTTTTGGTGGCTCGGCCGATATTGTGTGGCGTCAAGTGTGTGTTGTGTGGTGGTCGTCTGATTCTCTTGTGGTGTAACAATACTAAGTTACAAGTGTATTCCCAGAGAGACACATTTAAACAAAAAGTCTGTTTAGATTAATAATGATGTCTCTTATATGGGTGATGTGTAGGTGGTAACTTTACATCGAGTTGGCCTAAGTTGCTGCTGCGAGACGATTCTTCATTACTTCATTGTTTATATTTGTTGAACCAGATAAAGCCGCTTAATCTGTGCTCTATAGTCTATTTGCTGAGCGCCAGTTAAAATATATTATTTGTCTAATTACTTAAGGAAAAACACCTAGAAGTTGTCTGTTCTTCAAAATAATTTTCTCTGAAAATTTCCCATCTGCAGATGTGTATTGATGTTAATTATTCAGGCAAAAATTAGATATATTTCGTAAAAATATGGCAACAATAATTGTGAATATAATATGGTCGTACATCCGCCATCGCAGCGTAAAGCATGAGCTATGAACCAGTAGTAACAGTACCTTCGTGTCAGTTGGTAACTCTCATAAACAGGTGGAGGAGGTGGTCTGCTTCCCTGCCCCCGTCACCCACTGCCTCCTCAACCCCAACAGGCACTCTACCCTCTTCGCTTCTAAAGACACCGTCCATCACTACCACCAATACTAACTGTAAGTACAATCTATTTATAAGTATTGAAGTAAGGGATCAAGCAGGCTCTTTAAGTGTTTAGGCGTCCTGGGGCCACACAAACACACACACACACATTACATATGTAACAGCCGAGGGAACATGGATCACTCATAATTGCTGTCTATATCTCATTGTTCCTGCTAAAACTTCTTCCTTTTACGATTTATCCCATATTATATTAACATGTTTATGCCAGTAAGTGCAAACAAAATGTGTGTATTTAAGTGTAAACAAGTGTTTGTAGTTCCTTGAGTGTAAGCAAGTAATAAATAAATAATAATAAAAATTTACGGTTTATTGAAAAAGTTCCGCAGCCCGAAGGCTGAAAATATACATTGGACATAAATGACTTATTACATACATTGGTGGTTTAACAAAAGCCTTCATTAGAGAAAGGTAAAGGAACATACAGTGAACATACAGATTAATGTAGGATTGTACGTGTTCAACAGCAAACACGTAGTGTAGTAACTCCCTCCCAGATGGTGTTAGGAGGGACCTCACGTGATGTAGTGGTTCCCTCAGATGGTGTTATGAGGGACCTCACGTGGTGTAGTAATTCCCTCACAGATGGTGTTATGAGGGACCTCACGTGGTGTAGTAATTCCCTCACAGATGGTGTTATGGGGGGGCCTCACGTGGTGTAGTAACTCCCTCACAGATGGTGTTATGAGGGGCATCACGTGGTGTGCGAATTCCCTCACAGATGTATGGAACCTCTCATGTGATGTAATAATTCCCTCACAGATGGTGTTATTTGAGTGAGGTGTGGTCCCAGGCCTTCCTATCGTAGATGGTTTAACACATCGCTGGTTGTTGTTGGGTCTCAGTGGGCAGTTATCACTGGGTACCTGGGATCTCACTGTGTGCAGTTATCTTGTTGATATTCAGGTGGGGAGGAGGGGTTCAGGGGAAGGAGTTGGTATGGGCCAACTTAACAGTTGACCTGGCTGCTCCCAGAAGAGCGCCAGGTACGTCTTGACCCTTCGGTGGTCAAGGATGTAGTGTGTGTAGTTCCTTGATTGTAAACAAGCGTGTGTAGTTCCTTGAGTGTAAACAAGCGTGTGTAGTTCCTTGAGTGTAAACAAGTGTGTGTAGTTCCTTGAGTGTAAACAAGCGTGTGTAGTTCCTTGAGTGTAAACAAGCGTGTGTAGTTCCTTGAGTGTAAACAAGTGTGTGTAGTTCATGAGTGTAAACAAGCGTGTGTAGTTCCTTGAGTGTAAACAAGTGTGTGAAGTTCCTTGAGTGTAAACAAGCGTGTGTAGTTCTTGAGTGTAAACAAGTGTGTGATTCCTTGAGTGTAAACAAGTGTGTGTAGTTCCTTCCAGTGTAAACAAGTGTGTAGTTCTTGAGTGTAAACAAGCGTGTGTAGTTCCTTGAGTGTAAACAAGTGTGTGTAGTTCCTTGAGTGTAAACAAGTGTGTGTAGTTCCTTGAGTGTAAACAAGTGTGTGTAGTTCCTTGAGTGTAAACAAGTGTGTGTAGTTCCTTCAGTGTAAACAAGTGTGTGTAGTTCCTTGAGTGTAAACAAACTGGAAAAAATATGATGGTGGTAGTTGTGGTTGGTGATATGGTGGTGGTAGTTGTGGTTGGTGACATGATGGTGGTAGTTGTGGTTGGTGACATGATGGTGGTAGTTGTGGTTGGTGACATGATGGTGGTAGTTGTGGTAGGTGACATGATGGTGGTAGTTGTGGTAGGTGACATGATGGTGGTAGTTGTGGTTCGTGGTGGTGGTGGTGGTTGTGGTGGTGTCGGTAGTGGTGGTAATGGTAGTAGTGGTGTTCATGGTAGTAGTGGTGGTTATGGTAGTAGTGGTGGTGATATTAGTAGTGGTGGTGATGGTAGTAGTGGTGGTGATGGTGGTAGTAGTGGTGGTGATGGTAGTAGTGGTGGTGATGGTGGTAGTGGTGGTGATGGTAGTAGTGGTGGTGATGGTGGTGGGGTGGTAGTAGTGGTGGTGATGGTGGTAATAGTGGTGGTGGTGGTATAGTGGTGGTGATGGTAGAATTGGTGATGTGGTAGTGGTGGTAGTAGTGGTGGTGATGGTAGTAGTGGTGGTGATGGTAGTAGTGGATTGGTGATGGTAGTAGTGGTGGTGATGGTGGTAGTAGTGGTGATGGTAGTAGTGGTGGTGATGGTAGTAGTGGTGGTGATGGTGGTAGCGGTGTTAATGGTAGTAATAGTGGTGATGGTGGTAGTGGTGGTAGTAGTGGTGGTGATGGTAGTAGTGGTGGTGATGGTAGTAAGGTGGTGATGGTGGTAGCGGTGGTAATGGTAGTAGTGGTGGTGATGGTGGTAGTGGCAGTGAAGTTGCATTGATGTTAGTAGTAGTGGTGTTGATGGTAGTGGTGGTGGTGATGGTAGTAGCGGTGGTGATGCTGGTAATGTTGAGTGATGGTAGTAGTGGTGGTGATGGTAGTAGTGGTGTTGATGGTAGTAGTGGTGGTGATGGTAGTAGTGGTGGTGATGGTAGTGGTGGTGATGGTAATAGTGGTGGTGATGGTGGTAGTGGCGGTGATGGTAGTAGTGGTGGTGATGTGGTAGTGGTGGTGGTAGTGGCTTGAAGTTGCTATTGATGTTAGTAGTAATAAGTGGTGTTGGTAGTAGTGGTGGTGATGGTAGTAGTGGCGGTGATGGTAGTAGTGGTGGTGATGGTAGTAGTGGTGGTGATGGTGGTAGTGGCAGTGAAGTTGCTAATGATGTTAGTAGTAGTGGTGTTGATGGTGGTAGTAGTGGTGGTGATGGTAGTAGCGGTGGTGATGCTAGTAATTGGTGGTGATGGTAGTAGTGGTGGTGATGGTAGTAGTGGTGTTGATGGTGGTAGTGGTGGTGATGGTAGTAGTGGTGGTGATGGTAGTAGTGGTGGTGATGGTAGTAGTGGTGGTGATGGTAGTAGTGGTGGTGATGGTAGTAGTGGTGGTGATGGTAGTAGTGGTGATGGTAGTAGTGGTGGTGATGGTAGTAGTGGTGGTGATGGTAGTAGTGGTGGTGATGGTAGTAGTGGTGGTGATGGTTGGTGGTGGCAGTGAGTTGCTGTGATGTTAGTAGTAGTGGTGGTGTTGGTAGTAGTGGTGGTGATGTGGTAGCGGTGGTGATGGTGGTGTGGTGGTAATGGTGGTAGTGGTGGTGATGGTAGTAGTGGTGTGATGGTAGTAGTGGTGGTGATGGTGGTAGTGGTGGTGATGGTGGTAGTGGCGGTGATGGTAGTAGTGGTGGTGATTGGGGTAGTAGTGGCGGTGATGGTGTAGTGGTAGGTGATGGTAGTAGTGGGGTGATGGTAGTAGTGGTGGTGATGGTAGTAGTGGTGGTGATGGTGGTGAGTGGCAGTGAAGTTGCTATTGATGTTAGTAGTAGTGGTGGTGTTGGTGGTATGTGGTGGTGATGGTGGTAGCGGTGGTAATGGTAGTGGTGGTGGTGATGGTAGTAGTGGTGGTGATGGTGGTAGTGGTGGTGATGGTGGTAGTGGCGGTGATGGTGGTAGTGGGGTGATGGGAGTAGTGGTGGTGATGTGGTAGTAGTGGTGGTGATGGTAGAGTGGTGGTGATGGTAGTAGTGGTGGTGATGGTGGTAGTGGCAGTGAAGTTGCTATTGATGTTAGTAGTAGTGGTGGTGTTGGTAGTAGTGGTGGTGATGGTGGTAGCGGTGGTGATGGTGGTAGCGGTGGTAATGGTAGTAGTGGTGGTGATGGTAGTAGTGGTGTTGATGGTAGTAGTGGTGGTGATGGTAGTAGTGGTGGTGATGGTAGCAGTGGTGGTGATGGTAGTAGTGGTGGTGATGGTAGTAGTGGCGGTGATGGTGTAGTGGTGGTGATGGTAGTAGTGGCGGTGATGGTGGTAGTGGTGGTGATGGTAGTAGTGGTGATGGTAGTAGTGGTGGTGATGGTGGTAGTGGTGGTGATGGTGGTAGTGGCAATGAAGTTGCTATTGATGTTAGTAGTAGTAGTGGTGGTGTTCGTAGTAGTGGTGGTGATGGTGGTAGCGGTGGTAATGGTAGTAGTGGTGGTGATGGTAGTAGTGGTGGTGATGGTAGTAGTGGTGGTGATGGTAGTAGTGGTGGTGATGGTAGTAGTGCGGTGATGGTAGTAGTGGCGGTGATGGTAGTAGTGGGGGTGATGGTAGTGAGTGTGAGTGATGGTAGTAGTGGTGGTGATTGTAGTAGTGGTGGTGATGGTAGTAGTGGTGGTGATGGTGAGTAGTGGCGGTGATGGTAGTAGTGGGTGGTGATGGTAGTGGTGATGGTGGTAGTGGCAGTGGTTGCTATTGATGTTAGTGGTAGTGGTGTTGATGGTAGTAGTGGTGGTGATGGTAGTAGTGGTGGTGATGCTAGTAGTGGTGGTGATGGTGGTAGCTGTGGTGATGGTGTAGTGGTGTTGATGGTAGTAGTGGTGGTGATGGTAGTAGTGGTGGTGATGGTAGTAGTGGTGGTGATGGTAGTAGTGGTGGTGATGGTAGTAGTGGTGGTGGTGATGGTAGTAGTGGTGGTGATGGTAGTAGTGGTGGTGATGGTAGTAGTGGTGGTGATGGTAGTAGTGGTGTGATGGTAGTAGTGGTGATGTGGTAGTAGTGGTGGTGATGGTAGTAGTGGTGGTGATGGTGGTGATGGTAGTAGTGGTGGTGATGGTAGTAGTGGTGGTGATGCTAGTGGTGGTGGTGATGGTGGTAGCTGTGGTGATGGTAGTAGTGGTGTTGATGGTAGTAGTGGTGGTGATGGTAGTAGTGGTGGTGATGGTGGTAGTGGTGGTGATGGTAGTAGTGGTGGTGATGTGGTAGTGGTGGTGATGGTAGTAGTGGTGGTGATGGTAGTAGTGGTGGTGATGGTGGTAGTGGTGGTGATGGTAGTAGTGGCGGTGATGGTAGTAGTGGTGATGGTGTAGTGGTGGTGATGGTGGTAGTGGTGGTGATGGTAGTAAGTGGCGGTGATGGTAGTAGTGGTGGCGATGGTAGTAGTGGTGGTGATGGTGGTAGTGTGAGGTGAAGTTGCTATTGATGTTAGTAGTGGTGGTGATGGTAGTAGCGGTGGTGATGCTAGTAGTGGTGGTGATGGTAGTAGTGGTGGTGATGGTAGTAGTGGTGTTGATGGTAGTAGTGGTGGTGATGGTGGTAGTGGCGGTGATGGTAGTAGTGGTGGCGATGGTGGTGGTGGTGATGGTGGTAGTGGCAGTGAAGTTGCTATTGATGTTAGTAGTAGTGGTGTTGATGGTAGTAGTGGTGGTGATGGTAGTAGCGGTGGTGATCTCAGTAGTGGTGGTGATGGTAGTAGTGGTGGTGATGTGTGTAGTGGTGTTGATGGTAGTAGGTGGTGGTGATGGTAGTAGTGGTGGTGTTGGCAGTAGTGGTGGTGATGGTGGTGGCGGTGTATGGTAGCGGTGGTAATGGTAGTAGTGGTGGTGATGGTAGTAGTGGTGGTGATGGTGGTAGTGGTGGTGATGGTAGTGGTGATGGTAGTAGTGGTGGTGATGGTAGTAGTGGCGGTGATGGTAGTAGTGGTGGTGATGGTAGTAGTGGTGGTGATGGTAGTAGTGGTGGTGATGGTGGTAGTGGCATTGAAGTTGCTATTGATGTTGGTAGTAGTGGTGGTGTTGGTGGCGGCGGCGACGATGGTGGTAGTGGGGGTAATGATGGTGGTAGTGGTGATGATGGTGGTAGTAGTGGTGATAAGAACATAAGAAAATAAGAAGTCTGCAATAGGCCGGTTGGCCTGTGCATGGCAGCTCCTGTCGAGAGTTACTACCACTCTCTATCATCCATGAATCTATCTAGCCTCCTTTTGAAACTTTCCAGAGTTCCCGCACTTACTACAAAGTTACTAAGCTTTTCACTCGTCCACCACCCTATTTATGAACCAGTTTCTTCCTATCTCCCTCCTAAACCTAAACTTATCCAACTTGAATCCGTTGCTCAGGTCCTATCCTGTTTGGATATTATAAGAACTTTATCTATATCCCTTTATTGATTCCTTTCACCCACTTAAATACTTCTATCATATCTCCCGCACTCTTCGTCTTTCTAGGAATGCAAATTAAGTTTCTTTAACCTATCCTGATATGGAAGGTTTCTAAGTCCCGGAATCATTTTTGTCATTCTTCATGCACCGACTCTAGTGAATTTATATCCATTCTATAATAAGGGCACCAGAACTGAACCGCATAATCGAGGTGCGGCCTGACTAGCGCAAGATATAGTTGCAATAAGACCTCTGCACTCTTGTTACTTACACTTCTAGATCGTAGTAGTGGTGGTGATGGTGCTAGTGCTAGTGGTGATGGTGGTGATAGTGGTGGTGATGTTGGTAGTGATGTCGATGGGGGTGGTGATGGTGGTAGTGGTGATGGTAATGGTGGTAGTGGCGGTGATAGTGATTGTGGTGGTGATGGTTGTGATGGTGGTTGTGATGTTAGTGGTAGTGGTGGTGATGGTGGTTGTGGTGGTGATGAGGGTTGTGATGGTGGTTTTGGTGGTGATGATGGTTGTGTTGGTGGTTGTGGTGATGGTGGTAGTGGTGGTGATGGTGGTAGTGGTGGTGATGTTACATATTTCAATGTTTGTCAAGTGATAAACATTACGTAGTGTTTACAAGTTGAAACTCTTGCCTGTTGTAGTTGTGGCAGGCAGCTTGTAGACAACTGTTCCCTGTTGTAGCAGGCAGCTTGTAGACAACTGTTCCCTGTTGTGGCAGGCAGCTTGTAGACAACTGTTCCCTGTTGTAGCACGCAGCTTGTAGACAACTGTTCCCTGTTGTAGCAGGCAGCTTGTAGACAACTGTTCCCTGTTGTGGCAGGCAGCTTGTAGACAACTGTTCCCTGTTGTGGCAGGAAGCTTGTAGACAACTGTTCCTGTTGTGGCAGGCAGCTTGTAGACAACTGTTCCCTGTTATGGTGGCAGCTTGTAGACAACTGTTCCCGGTTGTGGTTGTGGCAGGCAGCTTGTAGACAACTGTTCCCTGTTGTGGTTGTGGCAGGCAGCTTGTAGACAACTGTTCCCTGTTGTGGCAGACAGCTTGTAGACAACTGTTCCCTGTTGTGGCAGGCAGCTTGTAGACAACTGTTCCCTGTTGTGAGAGGCAGCTTGTAGACAACTGTTCCCTGTTGTGGTTGTGGCAGGCAGCTTGTAGACAACTGTCACCTGTTGTGGCCAGGCAGCTTTGTAGACAATTGTTACCTGTTGTGGTTGTGGCAGGCAGCTTGTAGACAACTGTCACCTGTTGTGGCAGACAGCTTGTAGACAACTGTTACCTGTTGTGGCAGGCAGCTTGTAGACAATTGTTACCTGTTGTGGTTGTGGCAGGCAGCTTGTAGACAACTGTCACCTGTTGTAGCCAGACAGCTTGTAGACAACTGTCACCTGTTGTGTGGGCAGCTTGTAGACAATTGTTACATGTTGTGGTTGTGGCAGGCGCTTGTAGACAATTGTTACCTGTTGTGGCAGGCAGCTTGTAGACAACTGTTACCTGTTGTGATTGTGGCAGGCAGCTTGTAGACAATTGTTACCTGTTGTGGCAGGCAACTTGTAGACATCTGTTCCCTGTTGTGGTTGTGACAGGCAGCTTGTAGACAACTGTTACCTGTTGTGGTTGTGGCAGGCAACTTGTAGACATCTGTTCCCTGTTGTGGTTGTGACAGGCAGCTTGTAGACATCTGTTCCCTGTTGTGGTTGTGACAGGCAGCTTGTAGACAACTGTCACCTGTTGTGGTTGTGGCAGGTAGCTTGTAGACATCTGTTCCTGGTGGTTGTGGCAGGTAGCTTGTAGACAACTGTTACCTGTTGTGGTTGTGGCAGGTAGCTTGTAGACATCTGTTCCCTGTTGTGGTTGTGGCAGGTAGCTTGTAGACAACTGTTACCTGTTGTGACAGGCAGCTTGTAGACAAATATCGAATTTTCAGGATCAATGGTTAAACCATCGTCCTTGGAAAGTTAAACCATTAAATTGTTAAACTGTCGTCGTCCTCGTAGTGTTAAACCATCGTCCTCGTAGTCTTAAACCATCGTCCTTGGAAAGTTAAACCATTAAATTATCGTCGTCCTCGTAGCGTTAAACCATCGTCCTCGTAGTCTTAAACCATCGTCCTTATAATAATGGTTGCCTCTATTGTAACGAGGATGGCCTGCACGAGGGCCACCTAGGCGTGAATTTAAGGTGTAGAAGCTGTCTCAACTCAACAACCACACCCCGGAATAAGATCCGCAAATCGATTAACATCCAAGTTCCAAATTACTGCTGAGGAAAATGGCGTAAAGAAACTTGCCCATAGTTTCACCCTGCCCGGGGATCGAACCCGGGTCCGCTCGCTTGCCATGTCCTTATAAAGTTAAACCATCATCTTAAACTGTTAAACTATCGTCTTTGTAGTGTTAAACCATCGTCTTCGTTCATTTAAACCATAGTCCTTGTGGGGTTAAACTATCGCTTTCGTTGGGTTAAACCATCTTCCTCGTTCGTTTAAACTTTAAACCATCGCCCTTGTATGGTTAAACCGCCATCCTTGTTCGCTTAAACCGTCGTACTCGTTGACTTAAACCATCGTCCTCGTAGGGTTAAACAACCACCACCACACACTGCCACAGTCTCATCATCACTGACTCCTTATCCTCACTACTTGCTCGTGATATCGTCAACTCATATAGCCAAACACTTGTCTCAGACGCCAGACGCGTATAATTGTGTGACCTGTTGACGAGTGTCAGGATGAAGCTGATGTGGATCCCCTCTCACATAGGCCTCAATTATACTATTGTTTACCATGATGAAATGTATCAAGTAAAACATGTAGAGGTAACAAGATCACTCATGTTGTAACCGCTAGACTACAAGTAGACTACCTATGGCAGTATGAGTCTCATGCAGGTGTGAACAAAACTAAATGTAAAGTGTGCAGCTAGACTTATGACTACACGCTTTAACACTATGTCTTACACTGTAACAAAATATAATATCTTGGGGACAGGTCCAAGCACACTGTGTGTTCAGTGACATATTGAAGACTATATCAACAATTAGCGTGTAGTAGATAAGTCAACTTCTATGTACAGAACTAAACAAACAATGTACTGAAAATACTCTGTAACACTCAACACCACTATATCATGACCAATGGGGTCTGATAAACACCCTTTGTGGCCTCCTCTCTGTAATCCGTTTTGTGCTACCGTTTACAGGATGAGTATGGGGCACAATAAACTAGCTGCTGTACGTAGCATAATTCAAAAAAATTAATTTACACACACACACACACACATATATATATATATATATATATATATATATATATATATATATATATATATATATATATATATATATATATATATATATATGTATATATATATATATATATATGTATATATATATATATATATATATATATATATATATGTATATATATATATATATATATATATATATATATATATATATATATATATATATATATATATATATATATATATATACACATATATATATATGCAGTAAATCACTGTAGGTGCGCGTTATCTACGTATATGCTGATAACCACAAGGGAAGAAAGCACGAAGTTCCCAAGCGCTTTCGTGTAATTCACATCTTCAGGGGTGAGTACAGACTAAAGATGAGTACAAAACAAGGTGTATATGTACAGAGGAAGTGAGATCAGGTCCACAATGGTCAGGTATTAGGTAATAACCCTACTAATCTTTAAATACACGGCAACGGTCGGTAGTCAGGTCAGAGGGTAAGGTGACCCAACCTTCTCACCTGGTTACAAATCTTCTTAATTACAAAATTGTCAGTTTGTACTTGCCATTACTCAAATTCATTTTGAATGCTTCGGTATGTTTAATGAGACTAGATTCTATGATGTTCCTACTATCAATTGAATTACAAGGTAATATTGAGGAAGCATTATCCCAATATCCCAGTCAATGCAATGCTTGTTTTCCCTCAAATGAACAAACAGAGCATTGGATTCCTGGCCTGTCCTAACACTATATTTATGTTGTTTAAGTCTAGTTACAAGATCTTTACCTGTCTGGCCTAAGTAAAACATATTACATTCCTTGCAAGGAACTTTATAAATGCAATTTGTGTTGTTGGGGGAGTTCTTGATTAACATTAAACTGTTATTATTTTATTGTCTAATCATCAGTACATATAACACCACCCATCATCACTACATATAACATCATCCATCATCATTACATATAACATCACCCATCATCACTACATATAATATCATCCACCATCACTACATATAACACAACCCACCATCAATACATATAACAACATCCATCATCACTACATATAATATCATCCATCATCACTACATATAACACAACCCACCATCAATACATATAACAACATCCATCATCACTACATATAATATCATCCATCATCACTACATATAACACAACCCACCATCAATACATATAACAACATCCATCATCAGTACATATAACACCACCCTCCATCAATACATATAACCAGCCATCATCACTACATATAACACCATCCATCATCACTACATATAACACCATCCATCATCACTACATATAACACCATCCATCATCACTACATATAACACCATCCATCATCACTACATATAACACCATCCATCATCACTACATATAACACCATCCATCATCACTACATATAACACCATCCATCATCACTACATATAACACCATCCATCATCTACATATAACAACCCACCATCAATACATATAACAACATCCATCATCAGTACATATAACATCATCCATCATCACTACATATAACACCACCTCCATCAATACATATAACAGCCATCATCACTACATATAACATCATCCATCATCACTACATATAACACCATCCATCATCACTACATATAACACCATCCATCATCACTACATATAACACCATCCATCATCACTACATATAACACCATCCATCATCACTACATATAACACCATCCATCATCACTACATATAACACCATCCATCATCACTACATATAACACCACCCTCCATCAATACATATAACAACAGCCATCATCACTATATATATAACATCATCCATCATCACTACATATAACACCATCCATCATCACTATATATATAACATCATCCATCATCACTACATATAACACCATCCATCATCACTACATATAACACCATCCATCATCACTACAGATCGGTAAAGTAGTTTCCGAGATTCTCGTGCGGACACACAAACATACAAACAGACATACTTCTTTGTTTTATATAGATATAAGATGGTTGCCCCTCGTGTAACAAGGATGGCCGACCCAAGGGCCACCTAGGTGTGAATTTGTTTAAGGTGTAGAAGCTGTCGCCAACACAACAACCACACCCTGAGTTAACGAGCTGCATGACCCAGTGTCAAGGAATAGTCTGAGAAGACCGGACAACTCGCCAACTGCACTGAACATAAGAAACATAAGAAAATAAGGAGTCTGCAATAGGCCGGTTGGCCTGTGCATGGCAGCTCCTGTCGGGGTTACTACCACTCTCTATCATCCATGAATCTATCTAGCCTCCTTTTGAAACTTTCCAGAGTTCCCGCACTTACTACAAAGTTGCTAAGCTTGTTCCACTCGTCCACCACCCTATTTGTGAACCAGTTTCTTCCTATCTCCCTCCCAAACTTAAACTTATCCAATTTGAATCCGTTGCTCCGAGTCCTATCCTGCTCGGATATTATAAGAACTTTGTCTATATCCCTTTATTGATTCCTTTCACCCTTAAATACTTCTATCATATCTCCCCGCACTCTTCGTCTTTCTAGGGAATGCAAGTTAAGTTTCTTTAACCTATCCTGATATGGAAGGTTTCTAAGTCCCGGAATCTTTTTGTCATTCTTCGCTGCACCGACTCTAGTGAATTTATATCCATTCTATAATAGGGGCACCAGAACTGAACCGCATAATCGAGGTGCGGCCTAACTAGCGCAAGATATAGTTGCAATAAGACCTCTGCACTCTTGTTACTTACACTTCTAGATATAAAACCCAACTGGCTAACCATTACCCCGGAACACCATCCACAAATAGATTAACATCCAGGTCCCCAATTACTGCTGGGTAGACAGAGGCACACACACACACACATACTCAAACTACTACTACTACTACTACTGGAACCCAGCATGAAATGTTTAGAAAACTCGGGTATGTCAAGCTAACACATACTGTAAGTAACTGAGGTAGTTGATCATTCTCAGTTCCAACGAACCCCAGAGCGCAATGATTTTTTGGGTGACTGTACCTTTGTAGATATTTTCAACTCCCGACTGCTGAAGACGGGTATGCAGTCTGCCAAATGCTTGAGATGCACATCTGATCCAATGTTGAATCTATTCATTGATATCTGAGGTATTGATGGACAGGTGGGAGCCAGGATACTGGATATGGTTATCGTTGGAGAGGTTGGTCCCGTTGGTACCGTTAACCTGGAGGCGAGACTGGAACAGAATCTGTGGCTTGCGTACGTTCACCTCGAGGCCGAATAGTGCACATGCATCTGTGTAGGTGTTCAGGAACTCCTGTAGGTCGCGTTTAATGTGAGCGACAAGGGTGAGGTCGTGTGCATATTGTAGTTCATTGTTGAGAGTGGCCGACACCGTTGTTCCTGCCTGGTGTCGTCTTATGTTGGAAAGTCCATTCATCCAGTACTGGATGTCACACCCGCCGGATAAGTTGATACTGCCACGGACAAGGCTTGTTATTTGTCAACTGATATCAGTGGCTACCTAGTCACGGGATGGAGGGTTGTCGAAGTGAACCAGCTCTGGCTGAGCGACCAGCACCATCCACATCGGTGTTTCGGTTGAGCAGGGAATGGTAGTGTACCTACAAGCAATGCCCTCTTGGACTTTAATTTGGTAGCTACCGTCGGATGAGCGGAGGGGTGCCTCACCTTTATAATTGGGCCATAGATTGCCTTGATGGAATTGAGAAAAATTGCACATCTGGTGTTGATCCATAAACTGTTGCGTTTCACTTGCTTTTTTAGTCCACCATTTATTCTTCATCTCGAAGTTTGCTTTAAATCATTGCCTTCGACTGGCGGAAAGTATCAGCTTTGGTCAGAGAGGGAGGGTTGTTTTTGCAGTTAATAAAGGCAGCACCTTTACCATTGAGGAGTGCGTGAAATTCCTGGATTATTTTCATTAAACCATTCCTGATTTTTTCTTCTGATCTGGCCAAGGGTCTCGGTGCAAGTTTTAGTGATAACAGCTCTGAGGACACCACATTCGACATTCGAATTCAAGGTGTTGCTTCTGAGATTGTTCATCAACCCCTCATCGTGCTTCACCTCTTAATCCTCCAGTCGCTTGAAGTTGAAGTAGTATCCGGTGGCCTGCTGCTTTCATCGTTTTGGGACGACGTGAATTAGGGAGGTTTTGCCCTGACAAGCGATGATCTGTCTGACAATGGTCTGAGACACGCATGGTTTTGGTGATGACGACACACACTGCTACTACTATACTTTGTTGTCACTCGGAATCAAATATGACGATCATCCAGCTAGAGACAATAATATGAGTTATTAGGATGTCACCATCGTTGGTGAGCTAAGAGGTAACTAGAGAGGCCAATATGGGACCGGCAGGGTCGTCCACAGATGTTGCACGTGTGGCGGGCTACATCTAGTGCGGGAGGGGCAGCGGCAGCGTCTTTCCGGCGTTGGCGCTAGTCTGCCTCGGTATGCAATCTGTCTAACTCGAAAATAGTGAAACCTTCTCGTGTGGTGCTCCTCCAAGTGTTACGGTGTGGGGTGTGGAGTAATCGTCTCCCAGGTGAGGGGGTCGATTTGGCACTTTTTCAAGTTTGTCTCAAGACTGTCCTTATACATTTTCAGTTGCCCGCCAGCGTTACGTTTACTATTTGTTAGGTGAATGAAGTAGCTGCTTTTGCAGTCTTCTGTCGTTCATCAGGGTAACATGGCCAGTCCAACGTAGTTGTTCATGGATAAAGATTAGCCTCAGTGCTCCTACAGTTGGTGTCAGCGAGAATTTGAATTGAATTGAAACAGTTTATTTAGCCAGAAAAACACAGATACAGAGTGGATAATAATAACAATATTAACATGGCTGAGCCAGTTGAGAACCCGAGCTCTCTTTTAGGCACCTGATATAGTATACTATACATTTATCTCAAGGAAGTATTATGTAACATTTAGTATCATCTGGAATAGTACAATAGCCTGGTGGTAATAAGAACATCTCATAATGTTACTATGGTTATCACTTCAATATTTATTAATTTTATTTATTTATTTATTATTTTTTTCACCGGTGCATGTGCCCCGAGTTATTCAGTGGGACTCTGAGCGTCATGAGGCGCTCGTTGATCCCAACATGCATTTCAGTTAGCCTATGTAGGATGTGTTAGCGGATGGCAAAGCCAACTCCATAAATGCAGTTTCTCTCCGCAGCAGGCTTACCGTTCCAGAAGAAGTATATATAACCAGACCCCGTTCTGTGAGTCAACTCGTCTGCGAGCCGAGACTCACTAATGGCTGCTATGTCGATGCCATACCTAGCCAGCTCTTTTGCCACAAGGGCGGTTCTTCTTTCGGAACGCTCATTTGTGCCAGTATCCAGAAGGGTCCTGACATTCCATGCAGTGACCAAAAGATGTTGTATAGTTTGTTTTTGTTTTGATCTGTGATTATTGTGTTTTCGACAGCATAAGGATGACCTTACTGGGTGCGGTTGCCCAGTCAGGTTGGACCAATACGGTCAGACTTCGGCGAGCTCACTGATAACGACGGAGAAATGAGCAATCATTTGAATAAATATTTTTCAACAGTTTTCACCACCGAAAATTTAAACATGATACCCGAGGCACCGACTCTATTCAGAGATAGTGAAGAAAACAAATTAAGTGAGATAGTAGTGACTAGTAACGATGTTAGTAAGCAAATAGACAAACTAAAGCCTAATAAGTCACCTGGTCCCGATGAGATATTTGCCAGAGTATTAGAGGAATGTAAGGAAGAGCTTAGTATGCCCTTAGCAAAGTTGTTTAACATGTCAATAAAAACAGGTGTAGTACCAGAATCTGGAGGATAGCAAATGTAATACCGTTTTTCAAGAAGGAGGATAGATCACTATCCTCTAACTGCACTAATCAGTTTAACATCAATAGTGGAAATTACTGGAAGCAATCATTCAAACTCTATTCGAAATCACCTGGAAGCACCGATTGATCAATGATTCCCAGCATGGCTTCACAAGCGGACGTTCTTGCTAACTAATCTATTAACATTCTTTTCATCAGTTTTCGAATCGGTGGACGAGGGCACAATTATGATGTGGTATATCTCGACTTTAGCAAAGCCTTCATAGAGTCCCCACGAAAGACCAATTAGAAGGTAGAAGCTCATGGCATCAAAGGTGACATCCTTAAATGGATTAGGGCGTGGTTACAGGACAGGAAACAGCAGTGAGCAACGTCACAAGTGGAGTTCCCCAATGATACTTGAACCATTATTATTTATTATATACATAAACGACATAGATATCGGCATTGACAGCAACATAAGTAAATTTGCTGATGACACTAAAATAGGACGTGTTATCAAATCTGACGAGGACTCGGCAAAACTACAGGAAGATCTAAACAAATTTTCGAATGGTCTGAAAAATGGCAGATGAAATTCAACGTCGACAAATGTAAAGTACTCAGTATAGGAGATGTAAACAGGAAACCAGATACCAGATGAACAACGATGCCATAGAAATCCGACTGCAAGAGATTTAGGAGTAATGATAGGAACCTTAAGCCAAGTAAACAATGTGTTTTGCTCGTAACAAGGCTAATAAAGTACGGGTTCATACAAAGGTGTTAGTTACAAGACTAGCGAGGTCATCCTAAAACTGTATCTTGCTCTTGTGAGACCACACCTGGATTACGCAGTTCAGTTCTGGTCACCGTATTACAGAATGGATATAGAATCCTTGAAGAATTCAGAGGGAATGCAAGACTAATCCTGGGCATTAGGAACCTTGGTAGTAGAGACAGGTTAAAGCATCTTAATTTGCACTCCTTGAGAGACGTAGAGCGAGGGCGACCTGATAGAGGTGTATAAGTGGAAGGCAGGGCTAAACAAAGGGACATTACAAAGGTACTCAAACTATCCAACCAGGAGCGAACTCGTAACAATGGTTTTAAATTAGACAAATTTAGATTTAGGCGTGAAATAGGTAAACACTGGTTTGGAAACAGAGTAGTGGATGAATGGAACAAGTTACCAAATATCATCATTAACTCGAATACGCTGAATTGTTTCAAACATAGGTTGGATGCTCATATGAGCAATAGGGTTAGTGTAAACGGGACTGCCCAGTATGGGCCAATAGGCCCGCTGCAGTTTCCTCCATTCTTATGTTCCTTAGGCAGGCTATGATTAGGGCACCTTTTCTAGCCCCCTCCCCACGTGGGGTAAGCAGAGTGGGTCCACAAGAGGGCTGCTCAGTCGCATAGATAGGACCGGATTGCACTGCTGCCTAGATCCAAGTGCATAAGCGATCATTTTATCTATGCCGCCCATCTGCAGACTTGTGACTAGAGACTCCCGGCAGTCATCTCTACCTGTCCCCCTCGCCACTCGTCCGTTGCCATAGGACTTTTGGGGGTATAGGGGTTTTGATGATGATGACAAGTATGATGAGCTGGACGTTGGCTTTGCGTGAGTTGATTTATGTGGTAAGGCAGGAGCGCAGGCTGCAACCACACATCTTGGCTCTCCCATCTCCTGATCCAGTGGTCCAAATGTTGCAACAGATGGGGGGGGAGGGAGAGTTGCAATGGACTGCCGATAGCCCAGTTTGTTGGGTTTCGCCTTAGTAGCCGGTCCATCAGGCATTGCCTTCATCCAACGGTGTAGTCGTTGGGTTCCCATGTTGGTCATCTCTTCCGCCTATACCGCCATTGGGGTCTTGTTGGAGCTCTGTTATCATGTCTGCCTGATGCGGAGCTCCAGCTCAGCCACAGTTCGGGGTTTACTCCCTTAGCCTTATACCTACCAAGTTTAATCCGCAAAGCAGCGGGGCAATGGTTGGTAGGCGCCAGGACGTGTCCACATGCCAGTGGGCCTATACGCCGTCCTTCTGGGACCCACTGCTGCTCCGAGATCCCCTGCTGGTCTAGCCTGGGCCCTAAGGCACAGTACCGTGTGTTGCCACGAGGCAGCAAGAGTCTTGATGGTGAGGAGGCTGTGTACTGGCAGGGGAGGACTTATGCAGTTTCCTTTTCTGGCCAAGAGGGCTAGCCAGCGGCGGTAGCTGGAAACGAGAGGGAACAAGCAGTGCTTGCACCTTAGCACTAACATAATGTTGCCACACTAGACGCATTATACCCCACACACACACACACACGTTCAGCACTCACACACTTACACCTCATACACACTCAACACACAAACACACACACACACACAAATAAGTATACTAATGGTTTGCCCTCGAAATCTACTAGGATGGCGGGCTCTTGGGCCACCTCGGCGTAAATTTGTTTAAGGTGTAGAAGGTGTCGCCAACACAACAACCACACCCTAAGTTAACAGGTTGTATGACCTAGTGTTTAAGATGTTGACGGTGTCGCCAACACAACAACCACACCCTGAGTTAACGAGTTGTATGACCTAGTGTTTAAGGTGTTGAAGGTGTCGCCAACACAACAACCACACCCTGAGTTAACGAGTTGTATGACCTAGTGTTTAAGGTGTTGAAGGTGTCGCCAACACAACAACCACACCCTGAGTTAACGAGTTGTATGACCTAGTGTTTAAGGTGTAGAAGGTGTCGCCAACACAACAGCCACACTCTGAGTTAACGAGTTGTATGACCTAGTGTTTAAGGTGTAGAAGGTGTCGCCAACACAACAACCACACCCTGAGTTAACGAGTTGCATGATCCAGTGTCAAGGAACAGTCCGAGAAGACCGGACAACTCGCCAACTGCACTGGCTAACCATTACCCCGGAACACCATCCACAAATAGATTAACATCCAGATCCCCAATTACCGCTGAATAGACAGAGGCAAATAGTGTAAAGAAACTTGCCAATAATTTCACCTTGCCCGGGGATCAGACCGGGTCCACTCGCTTGCAAGGCGATCATGCTGACCACTACACCATATGTCGTGTGTGTTTTGTGTATGTTCTTACACACACATACTCAAAACACACACTCATACAAAACCCAGAAAACCCAAACATACACACACATAAAACACACACACACACACACACAAAACACACACACACACACTTCCCTCCGCCTTCATAGGGTAAGGACGTGTGTAGTCGGCGCTGCCCGCAAAGCCGGCCGTGGTCTCTTGACCATGGAGACAGCTGCCAGCCCGATCTGTCGGGCCCTCCTGCCCATCTCCTCCTTCCCATCTGGATTTATCAACATCCTCACCAACAGTACAGTGCAAAGATTGACGATCAACCCCAAGTGATATACAAAAGTGGCAATTTTAACTCGAAGGAAAAACACAAAAACACAGCAATATTGAGGTGTGGCTGCATCTGACCTAACCTGACCTGACCTCACGGCTTCACCTGACCTAACCTGAAGAATGGAGCACACCTGCATTGCCCCAAGCTACTGTCCTGGCCGTGGCCACCTGCCCAACTGCATCCAGCCCATACGACCACAAACTGATTGCTACAAGAACAGCCCAGTCCCAACCA
This sequence comes from Homarus americanus, assembly GCF_018991925.1. Lineage (NCBI taxonomy): Eukaryota > Metazoa > Arthropoda > Malacostraca > Decapoda > Nephropidae > Homarus > Homarus americanus. Next base: position 5,324,262 of record NW_024715228.1, read on the forward strand.
TTGTAAAAATTATCAACACCTAATTAATATATATCATATTTGTATCACTTATGTTACCTGTATATTATTTATCAATCAAGAGACCCATTCCCCAATTTTGTAATTGTATATTTTCAGCCTTCCGGTTGCCATGCTCTTTCAATAAACCGTTAATTATTATTATTATTATTATTATTATTGCACACACACACAGAGAAAATCTTGCATAAATATTTTGTGAGTTATTCGTATTTTCTCGTAGGTTAGGTTAGGTTAGCTGTGTGCAATAAAGGTATGTTGTGATGGTTACTGAACATCTGTGGTACGAGAGGGAGCAGCCACAAACAGGAGGGTCCAAGATATAACAATAATCTTAGATTCACCTGCACTAAAATAACGTTGTATTGCGAACTCCATACACACAACAGTAATAACATACATACATTGTCTTAGGTCAACGGTGAACGAGGTTAAGTGGCTGTAGTCACTCACAAGGAAACGAGAACCAATACAGGTGGCTGATTCAGGGAGCACTGATAATACACGTCTGCTCTCTCTCGTGGCTCCAGCTACACTGTCACTGACGAGGACTGTAAAGGACGTTAATCGGTAGGCGTTCTCTCTGGGGGGTATTCATAGTTCGAGTTAGTTGATACATGGTAAGTAAAATACGTTGACCCCTCCTTCCTTCTGTCCCTGCTTCCTTCTCTCCCTGCTTCCTTCCTTCCTCTCCCTGCTTCCTTCCTTCCTCTCGCTCCTTCCTTCTTTCCTCTCCCTCATTCTGCCCCTCCTTCTCTTTCTTCTTCTCTCCCTCCTTCTCTCCCTCCTTCCTTCCAATCCTTCCCTCCACCCTTCCCTTCTTCTCTTCCACAACACCATGACAAATACCTTCTGCCCTGTCACACATACACACACACACAGGGGTCATCAACAGAGGAAACAGTTTCCCATGACAGACTGACAAATCAACTTACATGTCCTGACCTGACCTGATTTTATTTAAGTCGTGTTGTTTGGGTATATTATACCCCAAAAAGTATCTGTCAATGAAACATTATGAGACCACGGGTGATAGATAATGGGACATAAGGTCATAAGAATGGAGGAAACTGCAGCGGGCCTATTGGCCCATACTGGAAGTCCCATTTACACCCAACCCCTATTGCTCATATATCCATCTAATCTATGTTTGAATGAATCCAGGAAAAAAAGTCACAGTAAAAAAAGGCACGGAAAAAACCTAACCTAACCTACGTGCAATGCCATCATATATATATTGTGTTGTCAATGTGTACAAGTCATGTGACTTTTTTTCCTGTGACTTTTTTTCCGTTCACCGTTTGAAGCTATCCAGCGTATTCAAGTTAATGATGATGTTTGGTAACTTTTCACGCATCCACTACTCTATTTCCAAACCAGTGTTTACCTATCTCGCGCTTAAATCTAAATTTGTCTAATTTAAAGCCATTGCTACGAGTTCGCTCCTGGTTGGATAGTTTGAGTACCTTTGTATATCACCTTTGTTTAGCCCTGACTTCCATTTATACACCTCGATCATATCGCCCCTCACTCTATGTCTCTATATATACTTTGGTATATAGTTTACATTAAGTAATGCAATGTGTACTCAGCGTAATTAATATGATGTTCGATTACCAGATGTAGTAGGATCAGACAGCCAGACATACCAACCCTCCCGGGACACTACAAGTTGCATGTATCATTTGGGAAGGCATCGGGTCCACCCTGGCAGATAGTTTTTGGAGATATTGTACATTGTTCATGGCATGGTGGGCTGTGTATAATGTTAATGGCATGGTGGGCGGTGTACAATGTTTATGGCAGGGTGGGCTGTGTATATTGTTCCTGGTATGGTGGGCTGTGTACAATGTTAATGGCATGGTGGGCTGTGTACATTGTTTACGGCATGGTAGGTGGAGTACATTGTTCATGGTATGGTGGGCGGTGTACATTGTTCATTGCATAAGAAATAAAGGAGTCTGCAATAGGCCGGTTGGCCTGTGTATGGCAGCTCCTGTCGAGAGTTACTACCACTCTTTATCATCCATGAATCTATCTAGCCTCCTTTTAAAACTTTCCAGCGTTCCAGCACTTACTAAAAAGTTGCTAAGCTTGTTCCACTCGTCCACCACCCTATTTGTGAACCAGTTCCTTCCTATCTCCCTCCTAAACCTAAACTTATCCAACTTAAATCCGTTGCTACAAGTCCTATCCTGCTCGGATATTATAAGAACTTTGTCTATATCTCCTTTATTGATTCCTTTCACCCACTTAAATACTTCTATCATATCTCCCCGCATGGTGGGCGGTGTACATTATTCATGGCATGGTGGGCTGTATGCAGTGTTGAATTGGAATGATACTGAAAGAGTATTTAACCAGAAAAATACAGACACAGAGTGGATAATAATAACAATATTAACATGGCTCAGCCAGACTAGGCCAGTTGAGAGCCTGTGCTCTTTTAGTGGCACTTGATATATACTGTACATTTATCTCAAGGAATTATTATGTAACATTTAATAGCATCTGGATTAGTACGAGTACATGTAACATGATATTAGTAAATACATTTGAGAATGTTGCCATGATTATTACCTTTTCTTTATTTATTTATTTTATTTTTTACACTTTTAAGTATATACATATTTTACAGTAGAGTTGATAGTTATACATTTATGTGATGCGGGAGGGAAGCAGTAAAACATGGGTTGTATTATCGTGAAACAAGGAGACAGACACAGTCAGGATCATGGCTTGACGGCAAATAATTATACACTACATTAATTATTGCAATGGCAATTTCTATCTACGTGACAAAACATTGTATAACGGTTTCGACGGTAAGGTTAGTGTTACAAAAATATTAATACTTAGAAAATAGACATCTTATAAGAGATGATTTAAAGGAAGGGAGCGTAGTCTTTGTTCGGATGGGTGGCTGGGTGAGAGTACAGTATTTTATAGAGGTCTGGGACTGAGAGGAGTGCATGGGAGGTGGCCTTAGTAGGTCTGGGTGTTTTAAGTTGTACCTCTGGTTATTCCGAAACTGGAAATAATTATTCTCAGTCAAGTGATAAACTTATTTACAAACAAATAGAGGCCGGCAGTAGGTGTTAATATCTTCAAATTTTAACATTTTCAATTTAGCAAATTATTCGTTTGTGTGATCATTTTTTTCAAGTAGGTCATTGTCACACAACTCTTCCAGGTGGTGACCAGGGGTTGTGTTTTAGTGGAACCAGGGGCCCCCATAAGGTGTGACAGTGTATCAAGTGTTGATAAACAAGATCATAATAAATTTCTTTCATTGGTGCAAGAGTGAGGGACTAACAGGTGTGGTGCAGGATACTGCACTGTTTATTGACTACTGTATACTATAAATGTTCTTGTATGTGGTCCTCCAGTTTAGTTTATCATCAACAACAACCCCAAGGAATTTAGAATATTGTTCACGTTTGAAGACGATATTACCAAGGTACAGGAGGTCCAAATAAGGGATAAGGTTATCCTTCTGTTCATGGCATGGTGGGCGGTGTACATTGTTCGTGGTATGGTGGGCGGTGTACATTGCTCATGGCATGGTGGATTGTGTACATTGTTCATGGCATGGTGGGCTGTGTACAATGTTCATGGCATGGTGGACGGTGTACATTGTTCATGGTATGGTGGGCGATGTACATTGTTCGTGGCATGGTGGGCGGTGTACATTACTCATGGCATGGTGGATTGTGTACATTGTTCATGGCATGGTGGGCTGTATACATTGTTCATGGCATGGTGGATTATTGTACATTGTTCATGGCATGGTGGGCGATGTACATTGTTCATGGCATGGTGGGCGATGCATTGTTCGTGGCATAGTGGGCGGTGTACAATGTTCATGGCATGGTGGGCGGTGTACAATGTTCACGGCATGGTGGGTGGTGTACAATGTTCACGGCATGGTGGGCGGTGTACATTGTTCGTGGCATGGTGGGCGATGTACATTGTTCGTGGCATAGTGGGCGGTGTACAATGTTCATGGCATGGTGGATTGTATTACATTGTTCATGGCATGGTGGTGGTGTACAATGTTCACGGCATGGTGGGCGGTGTACATTGTTCGTGGCATAGTGGGCGATGTACATTGTTCGTGGCATGGTGGGCGGTGTACAATGTTCATGGCATGGTGGGCGGTGCACATTGCTCATGGCATGGTGGGCGGTGTACAGTGTTCATGGTATGGTGGGCGATGTACATTGTTCATGGCATGGTGGGCTGTGTACATGGTTCATGGCATGGTGGGCTGTGTACATGGTTCATGGCATGGTAGACGGTGTACAGTGTTCATATTTTGACAACCTATATTTGAAGCTATCCAGCGTATTCAAGTTGATGATGATGTTTGGTAACTTGTTCCACTCATCCACTACTCTATTTCCAAACCAGTGTTTACCTATCTCGCGCCTAAATCTAAATGTGTCTAATTTAAAACCATTGCTAAGAGTTCGTTCCTGGTTGGATAGTTTGAATCCCTATGTTATGTCCCCTTTGCTTAGCCCTAACTTCCATTTATACACCTCGATCATATCGCCCCTCACTACGTCTCTCGAGGGAGTGAAAATTAAAATGCTTTAACCTTTCTCTTTACTCAAGGTTCCTAATACCCGGGATTAGTCTTATCATTCTCCTCTGAATTCTTTATAGGGATTCTATATCCGTTGTGTAATACGGTGACCAAAACTGAACTCTGTAATCCAAATAAGGTCAAGTCAGGGTTATGTTAGATTATGATAAGCTGGGTAAAGTTAGATTAGGTTAAGTTTCATTGGACTAGGTTATTTTTATTAGACAAGGTTAGATTATGTTCGATTATATTAAATTAGAGTATGCTACACTATGTTAGGTTTGGTAGATTAGGCATGCGTAGTTTAGGATGGGTTAGGTTAAGCTAGATTTGGTTAGGAGGTTAAGTTAGGTTAAGTTAGATTAGGTTTGCGTAGTTTAGGTTGAGTTAAGTTAAGTTGGATTAGGTTAGGTAAGTAAATTTTATGGTTATTTTTATATTTAGTATAAATAAAGTAATGTTATAAACAAGATTTTGACGGCGCTAGAATTATATCCTAAATTTACGAGTAGATGATAAATTACACTGATACGTTTACTTAACACAATCACACGTATGCTCTTATGTACGGAGCAGTCTCTCTCTATCTCTCCCCCCCCCCCCCTCTCTCTCTCTCTCTCTCTCCCTCCTCCTCCCTCTTTTTCTTTCTCTTTCTCTTTCTCTCTTCTACGTATTTAAAATGAGAGAATGAAATAACATATACACTGTCATCTCTGTCTGTCTATCTGTTATATGCAGGTCCAGTTGACAATGCTGCATTAGTGTGTTAAGTTATGTCTGTATTAGTAATACAATAATAATAGTAGAAACGTGAATATATAATTATAGAACCGGCAGTGTGGAGCTAAGGGAGGTTATAAATATGGGAGGTTTATATAGAAGTCAGGTTTTTAGCTTTAGAGTCTAATCCACCACAAAGCTCCGACAACTTACATCACCAACACGCGGTCACTGGTGTGTACGTGTGCCATGAGATCAATCATAACTTAACCTCGTCCAACCCACACCTAACCTAACCTAGCATAACCTTACCTAACCAAGCCCATCCAACACCTAACCTAACCTATCCCACACCTAACCTAACCAAGCCCATCACACACCTAACCTAACCCATCCCACACCTAACCTAACCAAGCCCATCCAGCACCTAACCTAACCAAGCCCATCCCACACCTAACCTAGCCAAGCCCATCCCACACCAAACCTAACCCATCCAACACCTAACCCATCCCATACCTACTCTCCCATACCTAACCTCCAACCCCACATCTAACCTAACAACCTAACCAAACCAAGCCCATCCACACCTAACCTAACCCATCACACCAAACCTAACCAAGCCCATCACACACCTAATACAACCATCCCACACCTAACCTACCAAGCCCATCCCACACCTAACCTAACCCATCCCACACCTAACCTAACCAAGCCCATCACCTAACCCTAACCAAGCCCATCCCACCTAACCCTAAAGCCCATCCCACACCTAACCTAACTTAACCCACACTAAACTTAACCTAACCCATCCCAAACCTAACCTAACCTATCCCACACCTAACCAAACCTATCCCACACCTAACCTAACCTATCCCACACCTAACCTAACCTCGCACACAGCTACGAGACACGCACATTTGGGGAGCTAGTAGAGGTTGCACAGTAGAGGAGTCTTTGTTGTACTTCCGGTGGTCGCTCCCCTTGCTCGTATTATCACCTGTATCTGACTGATAGTTGTACTGTATTCAACCCACCTGCTACCACGTTTTGCAGTCACCACCACCACCATCACACCACCACCACCACCATCACCATCATCATCATCATCATCACCACCACCACCACCACCACCACCACCACCACCATCATCATCCCACCATCACCACCACCACCACCACCACCACCATCATCATCATCATCACCACCACCACCATCATCATCACCACCATCACCACCACCACCACCACCACCACCACCATCATCATCACCACCACACCACCACCATCATCATCACCACCACCACCACCACCACCACCACCACCATCATCATCACCACCACCACCACCACCACCACCATCATCATCATCATCACCACCACCATCACATCCACCACCACCATCACCACCACCACCACCACCATCATCATCCACCACCACCACCACCACTCATCATCACCACCACCACCACCACCACCACCACCACCACCATCATCACCCACCACCACCATCATCATCATCCACCACCATCACCACCACCACCATCATCACCACCACCACCACCATCATCATCACCATCCACCACCACCCTCATCACCACCACCATCATCAACCACCATCATCACCACCACCATCACCACCACCACATCACCACCACAACACTACCACCACCACCACCACCATCACCACCACCACCAACACTACCACCACCACCACCACCAACACTACCACCACCACCATCATCACCACCACCACCACCACCACCATCACCACCACCACCACCATCACCACCACCACCACCATCATCACCACCACCACCAACCACTACCACCACCATCATCACCATCATCACCACCATCATCACCACCATCACCACCACCATCACCACCACCACCACCACCACCATCACCACCACCACCACCACCAACACCACCACCACTCATCACCACCCACCACCATCATCAGCACCATCACCACCACCATCCAACCCACCACATCCAGTTGACCTCTGTTAGCAGAGGTCGTGCCCTGGATCGTTGTGTCGTGGGGGAAGAGGAGTGTGGGAAGAGAGACATTCCTCCTTGCCACTCTGTTAAAGGCAGCTGGGGCAGTTAAGGGAGTGAGTTTGGCTTACTCTAAAGGGAAAATGAAGCCCTCAGGGATGGAACTCCTTCAGGTAGGTGTCCTGCCTAACAGGACACCTGCGAAGGAAGGCAGGCGTGGAGAGTGGTTGTTTCCAGGACTAAAGAATTCAGGCTCAGGAAAATGACCAGGGTGTGATCATCAGCTCCACCAGGTGCTGCAGGAAGCTGGCGAGGAAGAAAGAGGCAGGACGGTATGGATAAGGAGAGGAAAGAGGGCAGTTGTACAAACCCTGCCCACAGGTAAGGTCGTGGTAATTGGGTGACTCGCTCAAGTGAGTTTATGGACAGAGACTTTTGTGCGAGATAGGAAACGTAGGACTAGGGTTAATGATGTTTCCTGGGGCTGGGATGGGGCATGTATCCGAGAGGTTAGACAGGGTTTTGTCAGGGAGGTACCAATCCAGTAGTGTGTCTTAGTGGGAGGAAACGACATAGGTAAGGTTAGGAGTGAAGAACTTTTCAAGAAGAGGTATAGGGAGGCGCTGGGGAGATTAGAATGAGGAGGATCAATGGTATGTGGTGTCTTGCCTAGAAAGGGGTTGGTCGTGAATGGCTGTCCAGAACGAATTGCTATAAGTGCCGACTGGAAAAACTTTGTTAATGCAAACAATGGTTGGGCATTCGTGATGATAACTGGCAACATTCTATGTAATGACTACTGTACTGTCGCGACGGGTACACTTGTCTCGTGAGGTAAAGACGTTGTCTGCATCCTGGGCGTGAAATTGTCACTCGAAGGGGGTTTCGCCAGTGAGGGGGTCTGGGAAAGTGGGAGTCAAAAAGGTCCTGGGAAGTAAATTAGTTGCTCAGGACAAGAGGTAAAACAGGACCAGGAAGAGTAGGATTAAATGTATACTATACAAACAGTAGGGCGTTAGAAATAAAATAGACTTGCTGAAGGCAGTTGTATGTACTACCTGAAATGTAGACGTCTGTAATCACCAGAAACTTGGATGAATCTGGTGAGCAAAATTGTTTTTATCAAAATTACCACATAGAAGGGTACAACCTTTTTTCACAAGGACAGGAAGGTAAAGGAAGAGGTCCGCCTCTTCGTCAGGGATACATTAAATGTGCTAACAGATTCAATAAAGAATTGAAATAGGAACTTGAGTCTGTGTGGTAGAAATCGCTTGGAAGGAAGAAAAACTAATTATGGGGTGATTTACGGGCCCCAAGTCACTCTTGGCAAAAGCAGCTCATATATGGCGGGAAATGAGTAGAGGCAGCAAAATATAACAACCTATGCATTATGGGGGATTTCAACTTCAGAAATATTGACTGGGACAACATTGGCAGGCGACTATGAATCTGAAGACTTCCTAGACATAATTGGGACAATTTTTGAAACAACTAATTAGAACCTACTAGAGGTGACAATATATTAGACCTAGTAACAAATAAAAAATATTATCAGGGCTGTCACAGTAGGGGAAGAACTAGGTAACAAGTGATCACAGAGAAATCAGGTTCACCTAAATTGGGGGGCGAAAAACAATGACAATATGGTCCAGAGTCCCAAACTTTCGGTTGGCGGATTATCAGGGGTTAAGAAGGTACCTAGGGTGAGGTCACCTGGGAACAGTCACGTCGGTTCTAGTAGGAAGGGTGAGTCATAGATGACACAACAATTGATCATGACTATAATATATTCACTAGTATGCTACATAAAGCACAAGAACAAAATATACTACACACAGAAAAATTAGATTCAAATAAGAATGAGCCAAGGTGGATGACCAGAAAACTTAAACATGACATAGGAATAAAGAAAGGAATATATAAGAAATTAAAGGGAGGGGAGGAGCAGCTCAGACACGAGGTATAATGAACTATCTAGGAATGTTGAAAAAATGTAAGGAAAGCAAAAGAGACTATGAAATCAAAATAGCAAGAGAATCCAAGGCGAATCCCAAGGGATTTTTTCAGGTATATAGGACAAGGTCTGGAGACAAGGAAGTTGGGCCTTTAAAGTCAGGGAGGAGAATTGATAAATGGCAGTGAAGAAATAAGCAAAGCGATGAACAGCTACTTATCAGTTTTCTGAAAAATTTGCGAAAATTCCGGAGATGGAACTGATATTTAAGGAAAAGGAAGAAAGAAGAGCAATTAAAGAATATCACTATCAGAAAAGAGGATGTTAGAAGATAAATAAACTAAGAATACAAAATCCCCAGGGCCGGATGAAATTTTTCCTCCAGTCTTAAAGAGTGTAGGGAACAGATTAGCGGACCTCTCATGCTTTATTTACAAAATCATTAGACACTGGGTTATTGCAGAGTTGTGAAACAGGCAAATGGTACCCATATTCAAGGAGACAGAGCATCGGCGTCAAATTACCGGCCGATCAGTTTTACGGCGTCAGTAGTGTTCTTGGATCAATTATAACGAATAGCATCCGATCGCATCTAGAAAAGCAAATTAATCTATGACTCTCCAGCATGGGTTTACAAAGGAAAATCTTGTCTAACAAATCTGCTAACTTTTTAGGAAAGTCTTCGAGGTAGTGGATAATGACGAAAATTACGATGTTATTTAGACTTTATAAAAGCATTTGACAGAGTACCGCATCAGAGCTTCTGAGAAAAATTAAAGGCTCATGGTATCGAGGAAAGTTTTAAATTAGATAAAATCATGGCTCTTCACCGATAGAACGCAGAGGATCAGCGTAGATGGTGTTAAATCTGAGTGGGGCCGTGTAACCAGTGGGTTTGGGGGTCAGTACTGGGCCCACTCTTATAATCTACATAAACGATTTAGATACTGGGATCAGCAGTGACATAAGCAAGTTTGCGGATGACACAAAATAGGGCAACAAATTAATTCGGGGCAGGATGCAAATGCATTACAGGAGGATCTAAATAAACTGCAGGGGGTGGTCTGAAAAATGGCAAATGAAATTCAGCACCAGCAAGTGCAGCGACCTTAATATATTGGAAGAACAAATGCCCATAATGTGCCAGCCTTAACAACATCAACCTAGAAGCCGACTTGTGAAAAGACCTAGGGGTACTTATAGCCGGACCTACGGCCTAGAAAGCAATTGCGTTAATGTTCGA
>NW_024715228.1:5337289-5374789 GCF_018991925.1 Homarus americanus
GTGTGTGTGTATTGGTGTGTGTGTGTGTGTGTGTGTAATTAACGGTTTATTGAAAGAGCATGGCAGCCGGAAGGCTGAAAATATACCATTATACATAATTGGGGAATGGGTCTCTTGATTTACAAATGATATACAAGTAACATAAGTGATACAAATATGATATATAATAATTAGGTGTTGATAATTTTTACAATGGTTGGGACTGGGCTGTTCTTATAGCAATCAGTTAGTGCTTGTATGGGCTGGAGTGTATGTGTGTGCGTGTGCACGCGCGGGCATTCTATACCTGGCATACGTAAAACTGTGTACTGTGTACGTAAATGATGTGTGTGTGTGCATTCCTATACCTGGCCCAGCGACCTGTGGTGTAATGGTCAGCATGCTTGCTTCGCAAGCGAATAGACCAAGTTTTGAACCCCGGGCAGGGTGAAACTATTGGCAACTTTCTTAACGCCATTTGCCTCTGTCTACCCAGCAGTAACTGGGAACCTGGAGGTTAATCGATTTACGGATCGTGTTCCTGGGTAATGGTTAGCCAGTGCAGTTGGCGGTATGTCCGGTCTTCTCTGACTATTCCTTGACACTGGGTCATGCAACTCGTTTACTTAGGGTGTCGTTGTTGTGTTGGCGACAGCTTCTACCACAAAACTGGGTCATGCAACTCGTTAATTCAGGGTGTGATTGTTGTGTTGGCGACAGCTTCTACACTTTAAAAACCGTGTCATGCAACTCGTTAATTCAGGGTGTGGTTGTGGTGTTGGCGACAGCTTCTACACCTTAAACACTGGATCATGCAACTCGTTAACTCAGGGTGTGGTTGTTGTGTTGGCGACAGCTTCTACACCTTAAACACTGGGTCAGAAACTCGTTAACTCAGGTGGTTGTGGTGTTGGCGACAGCTTCACCTTAAAAACTGGGTCATGCAACCTCGTTAATTCAGGGTGTGGTTGTGGTGTTGGCGACAGCTTCTACACCTAAACACTGGATCATGCAACTCGTTAACTCAGGGTGTGATTGTTGTGTTGGCGACAGCTTTACACCTTAAACACTGGTCATGAAACTCGTTAACTCAGGGTGTGGTTGTGGTGTTGGCGACAGCCACCTTAAAAACTGGGTCATGCAACTCGTTAATTCAGGTGTGATTGTTGTGTGTGACAGCCACACCTTAAAAATGGGTCATGCAACTTGAATTCAGGTGTGATTGTTGTGTTGGCGACAGCCTACACCTTAAAAACTGGGTCATGCAACTCGTTAACTCAGGGTGGTTGTGGTGTTGGCGACAGCTTCTACACCTTAAAAACTGGGTCATGCAAGTCGTTAACTCAGGTGGTTGTGGTGGCGGCGATAGCTTCTACACCTTAAAAACTGGGTCCTGCAACTCGTTAATTCAGGGTGTGGTTGTGGTGTTGGCGACAGCTTCTACACCTTAAACAGATTCATGCCTAGGTGGCCCTTGGTCGGCCATCCTCGACCTCGAGGGGCAGCCATTATATACACCTGGCATACGTGAGAATGTGTTTGTGTGTGTGTGTGTGTGTGTGTGTGTGTGTGTGTGTGTGTGTGTGTGTGTGTGTGTGTGTGTGTGTGTGTGTATTTTTACACCTGGATTACGTGAATCTGTGTAGTGTGTGTACATGCATGTGTGTGGGTGAGAGCGTTTATAAATAAAACTAGAAATTCTTTCCTAGTTGAGGGGCCGAACGTCCGTGTGCACACTACCAAATGCTCTCATAATACCCAAGCTATTCGTTCCGATCCCATCTTTTCCTATCCTATCGTATTCTAACCTATCCTAAACTAAACTAACTTAACGTAACCTAACTTCTTCTATATTATCCTAACTTAACTTAACCTCCATGCATCTTAAACTCTGTCAGGTTAGGTTGGTTTCCATCTGTACTAACACTGGACCATGGAGGATGGCCTTCACTACCAAACATGGCAGGTTTTCTGGGTACTACAGTTTCCTCCTGTACTAACACTGGACCATGTAGGATGGCCTTCACTACCAAACATGGCAGGTTTTATCTGGGTACTACAGTTTCTTCCTGTACTAACACTGGACCATGGAGGATGGCCTTCACTACCAAACATGGCAGGTTTTCTACTACAGTTTCCTCCTGTACTAACACTGGACCATGGAGGATGGCCTTCACTACCAAACATGGCAGGTTTTCTACTACAGTTTCCTCCTGTACTAACACTGGACCATGGAGGATGGCCTTCACTACCAAACATGGCAGGTTTTCACTACAGTTTCTCCTGTACTAACACTGGACCATGGAGGATGGCCTCACTACCAAACATGGCAGGTTTTCTGGGTACTACAGTTTCTTCCTGTACTAACACTGGACCATGGAGGATGGCCTTCACTACCAAACATGGCAGATTTTCTCTGGGTACTACAGTTTCCTCTTGTACTAACACTGGACCATGGGGGATGGCCTTCACTACCAAACATGGCAGGTTTTCTCTGGGTACTACAGTTTCCTCCTGTACTAACACACCAACTCTTCGAACACCTAGAAAGATGTTAATTATAAATAAATAGAATAAACTATAATCGCCGTGACTACATAAGAAAGAAGGGTCTATGTGAACGGGCTATTTTGAACTGGAACCCTCATAAACGTGGGTTTTGGCAATTTGCATAGACCGGAAAACGGTATCATTTGGCTACTGCCGCTGATACCCTGACGGGATTACCTGTCATATCACGTTATATAAGTGTGAGTTAACACACCTAACTCACACACACACTACTAATACGCTGTCACTCTGTAATCGAGTATGACGATCATCCAGCTATGATACAATGATATGAGTTATTTGGGATGTCACCTTCACTAGTGAGTTTCGAGGTGACTAAAGAGGTCGATACGGGAACCGGCAGAGTTTTTCACAGATGTTGCACATGTGGAGGGCTACATCGAGTGCGGGAGGGGCAGCGGCAGCGTCTTTCCTGCGTTGGCTCTTGTCTGCCTCAGTTTGCAGTCGGGCTAGCTCGAAAGTATTGACACCTTCTTTTGTGGTGCTCCTCCAAGCGTTACGGTGTGGAATAATCGTCTCCCAGGTGAGGAGGTCGATTTAGCACTTTTTCAGGTTTGTCTTAACACTATCCTTATACCTTTTCAATTGCCTGCCGGCGTTACGTTTACTATGCGGTAAGTGGCTGTAAAGTGGCTGCTTTGGCATTATATTGTCGTCCATGCGGGTCACATAGCCAGTCCAGCGTAGTTGTTCATGAATAATGGTAGCCTCGATGCTCCTACAATTGGTGTCAGCAGAAATACTGGCATTTCCTCTCTTGTCTGAGGTGACCACACACACACACACACACTCACACACAAAGTTTGAGTTACAGTATAATCAACGGTGTACACGTGTTATGGGTGAACCCTGGCGTCACATATTATTGTTATCTCCCCCAATGCTATAGTCAATGTGAAGCTATTGGGGTGACACTACAAGCTGGTGGTGATATACTACTGGTGCTGACTCACACTACAAGTTGGTGGTGATATACGACTGGTGCTGACTCACACTAAAAGCTGGTGGTGATATACTACTGGTGCTGAATCACACTACAAGCTGGTGGTGATATACTACGGGTGCTGACTCACACTACAAGTTGGTGGTGATATACTACTGGTGCTGAATCACACTACAAGCTGGTGGTGATATCACGGTGCTGACCACACCAAGTTGGTGGTGATATACTACTGGTGCTGAATCACACCCAAGCTGGTGGTGATATACTACGGTGCTGACTCACACCAAGTTGGTGGTGATATACGACTGGTGCTGACTCACACCAAAAGCTGGTGGTGATATACTACTGGTGCTGAATCAAACTACAAGCTGGTGGTGATATACGACTGGTGCTGACTCACACTACAAGTTGGTGGTGATACGACTGGTGCTGACTCACACTACAAGCTGGTGGTGATATACGACTGGTGCTGACTCACACTACAAGCTGGTGGTGATATACGACTGGTGCTGACTCACACTACAAGCTGGTGGTGATATACTACTGGTGCTGACTCACACTACAAGCTGATGGTAATATACTACTGGTGCTGACTCAGACTACAAGCTGGTGGTGATATACTACTGGTGCTGACTCACACTACAAGCTGATGGTAATATACTACTGGTGCTGACTCAGACTACAAGCTGGTGGTGATATACTACTGGTGCTGACTCACTACAAGCTGATGGTAAACTACTGGTGCTGACTCAGACTACAAGCTGGTGGTGATATACTACTGGTGCTGACTCAGACTACAAGCTGGTGGTGATATGGTTAACATTTCATTTCTATTTTGGTGTTAATTTATGCCTGTTATAAAGCGGTCATCTCTCTCTCTCTCTCTCTCTCTGTCGATAAGTCAAGAAACCAATCCAGGTGAGAGGAGAACTACCCAGGTAAGAGGAGAACTAGCCAGGTAAGTGGAGAAACTAGCCAGGTAAGAGGAACTAGCTAGGTAAATAGGAATTAGCGAGGTAAGCGGAGAAGCTAGACAGGTAAGAGGAGAAGCTAGCCAGGTAAGAGGAAGAATAGCTAGGTAAGAGAAGCTAGCCAGGTAAGCGGAGAAGCTAGCCAGGTAAGAAGCGGAACTAGCCAAGCGCAGGAATAATTGAGGACTTACTCTAAGTACAGGAAAAGCTTGCTGAGTAAGTCATTGCCACCTGTGTGTGTGTGTGTTGGTTTGGTAAGAAAAGGTTAGCGTGGGATATTTCAACATTAGGTAAGGTAAAGGTAAGTTCGGTTCCAACCAATGAGAAGATAGTGTCACAAGTATTCACTTCTTTCACAAGGCCAAGTGAAGGCAGTCAAGTAGGACCAACGCATCTCTGGTCGAGGCCACACAAGGGGAAAGTTATTGACACTTGCATTCACATAAACATGCACTACGCACACACACGTATACTACATGTACCACACGCACTAAAAACACACACACACACTTAACTACAGGGGTAGATACTGTCATTAACTAGATTTTGGTATTTTTTCCTTATATCTGATGTGAAGTAAACATGTTTATGTAAAGCAGAGTATCAGTATAATTTCGATGTTATCCTTTTACGTAACTCTTTGTGTTTTACTATACGATTTTTTTTCTTAGGATTTTATTAACGAGACGCTTCAAGGTTCACCCACCAGGATATTTCTCGTAAGTGAATATAAACTGAGAAGCTGCTCCCTATCAGCTCAAATACCTGTAAATTAGTGACACTGGACGCTGGTAGAGATAAGATACTGTTATAGAGCTCAGGTGTTGATACCTCGCTGCCTCTCGTATGATACCTCGCTGCCTCCCGTATGATACCTCGCTGCCTCCCGTATGATACCTCGCTGCCTCCGTATGATACCTCGCTGCCTCCCGTATGATACCTCGCTGCCTCCCGTATGATATCTCGCTGCCTCCCGTATGATACCTCGCTGCCTCCCGTATGATACCTCCTTCCCGTATGATATCTCGCTGCCTCCCGTATGATACCTCCTGCCTCCGTGTGATACCTCGCTGCCTCCCGTATGATACCTCGCTGCCTCCGTATGATATCGCTGCCTCCCGTATGATACCTCGCTGCCTCCGTATGATACTCCGCTGCCTCCCGTATGATACCGCTGCCTCCCGTATGATACCTCGCTGCCTCCGTATGATATCTCGCTGCCTCCCGTATGATATCTCGCTGCCTCCGTATGATACCTCACTGCCTCCCGTATGATACCTCGCTGCCTCCCGTATGATACCTCCTGCCTCCCGTATGATACCTCCTGCCTCCCGTATGATACCTCGCTGCCTCCGTATGATATCTCGCTGCCTCCCGTATGATACCTCGCTGCCTCCCGTATGATACCTCGCTGCCTCCCGTATGATACCTCGCTGCCTCCCGTATGATACCTCGCTGCCTCCCGTATGATACCTTGCTGCCTCCCTCATGATATCTCGCTGCCTCCGTATGATACCTCGCTGCCTCCGTATGATACCTCGCTGCCTCCATGTGATATCTCGCTGCCTCCCGTATGATGTAGGTGAGTGTAGCACAAGGTGTGGTGAGTGTAGCACAAAAGGTGCAGGTGGGTGTAGCACAAGGTGCAGGTGGGTGTACAAGGTGTGGATGGGTGCACAAATGTGTAGGTGGGTGTAGCACAAATGTGTAGGTGGGTATAGCTCAAGGTGCAGGTGGGTGTAGCCAAAGGTGTAGGTGGGTGTACACAAGGTGTAGGTGGGTGTAGCACAAATGTGTAGGTGGGTGTAGCTCAAGGTGCAGGTGGGTGTAGCACAAAAGGTGCAGAGTAGTGTAGCACAAAGGTGCAGGTGGGTGTAGCTAAAAGGTGCAGGTGGGTGTAGCACAAAGGTGCAGGTGGGTGTAGCACAAGGTGCAGGTGGGTGTAGCACAAAAGGTGTGAAGTGGGTGTAGCACAAAGGTGCAGGTGGGTGTAGCACAAAGGTGTAGGTGGGTATAGCTCAAGGTGTAGGTGGGTGTAGGTGGTATATCTCAAAAAGGTGTAGGTGGGTGTAGCACAAATGGTGGGTGTAGCACAAAGGTGCAGGTGGAGTGCACAAAGGTGTAGGTGGGTATAGCCAAAAAGGTGTAGGTGGGTGTAGGTGGGTATATCTCAAGGTGTAGGTGGGTATACACAAAGGTGTGGTGGGTGTAGCTGTGTAGGTGGGTATAGCTCAAAGGTGCAGGTGGGTTGCAGGTGGGTGTAACAAAGGTGCAGGTGGGTGTAGCACAAAGGTGCAGGTGGGTGTAGCACAAGGTGCAGGTGGGTGTAGAATGTAGGTGGGTGTAGCTCAAAGGTTAGGTGGGTGTGGTGGGTATGTCTAAAGTGCAGGTGGGTGCACAAATGTGAGTGGGTGTAGCACAAGGTGGGTGTAAAGGTGCAGGTGGTGTAGCACAAGGTGTAGGTGGGTATAGCTCAAGGTGTGCAGTGGTGTGGGTGGGTATATCTCTCAAGGTGTGGGTATAGCTCAAAAGGTGTTGAGTGGGTGTAGCACAAAGGTGCAGGTGGGTGTGTAAAGGTGCAGGTGGGTTAGCACAAAGGTGTGAGTGGGTATAAGCTCAAAGGTGTGGTGGGTGTAAGGTGGGTATATCTCAAAAGTTGTGAGGTGGGTGTAGCACAAATGTGCAGGTGGGTGTAAAGAGGTGGCACAAGGTTAGTGGGTGTAGCACAAAAGGTGCAGGTGGAGCACAAATGTGTAGTGGGTATAGCATCAAAGTGTAGGTAGTGTGGGTGGGTATATCTCAAAGTGTGAGTGGGTGTAACTAAGTGTGCAGGTGGGTGTAACAAAGTGCAGGTGGGTGTGGGTGGTATATCTCAAAGTGTAGGTGGGTGTAGCACAAAGGTGTAGGTGGTGTAGCAAAAGGTGCAGGTGGGTGTAGCACAAAATGTGTAGGTGATATAGCTCAAGGTGTAGGTGGTGTAGGTGGGTATATCTCAAAGGTGTAGGTGGGTGTGCCAAATGTGCAGGTGGGTGTAGCACAAAGGTGCAGGTGGGTGTAGGTGGGTATATCTCAGGTGTGGATTGTAGCACAAGGTGCAGGTGGGTGTAGCACAAAGGTGTAGGTGGGTGTGGGTGGGTATATCTCAAAAGGTGTGGTGGGTGTAGCTCAAGGTGCAGGTGGGTGTGCACAAAGGTGCAGGTGGGTGTAACACAAGGTGCAGGTGGGTGTAGCACAAAGGTGCAGGTGGGTGTAGCACAAGGTGCAGGTGGGTGATGTAGCACAAAGGTGCAGGTGGGTGTGCCAGAGAGTGTAGTGGGTGTGAAAAGGTGCAGGTGGGTGTAGCACAAAGGTGCAAGTGGGTGTAGCACAAATTCAGGTGGTGTAGCACAAGGTACTGGGGTGGTGCGCACAAAGTGCAGGTGGGTGTAGCACAAGGTGTGGTGGGTGTAGCACAAAGGTGCAGGTGGGTGTAGCAAAGGTGCAGGTGGGTGTAGCACAAAGTGCAGGTGGGTGTAACAAGGTGCAGGTGGTGTAGCACAAAGGTGCAGGTGGGTGCTCAAAAGTTGAGTAGTGATAACTCAAGAGTTCAGGTGGGTGTAGCCAAAAAAGTTCGTAGGTGGTGTAGTACAAAGGTGCAGGTGGGTGCTCAAAGGTGTGGTGGGTGTAGCTAGGTGCAGGTGGGTGTAGCTCAAGGTTCAGGTGGGTGTAGCTCAAAGGTGTAGGTGGTGCACCAAAGGTGCAGGTGGGTGTAGCACAAAAGTTGCAGGTGAGTGTAGCTCAAAGGTTCAGGTGGGTGTAGCTCAAGGTGCAGGTGGGTGTAGCACAAGGTGCAGGTGGAGTGTAGCACAAAGTGCAGGTGGTGTAGCTCAAGGTTCAGGTGGGTGTAGCTCAAAAGGGTGGGTGGGTGTAGCACAAGGTTCAGGTGGTGTAGCTCAAAGGTGAGGTGGGTGGTAAAAATATGAGTGGGCACAAAGGTTCAGGTGGGTGTAAGCTCAAAAGAGTGGTAGGTGTAGCAAAGGTTCAGGTGGTGTGCTAAGGTTCAGGTGGGTGTAGCACAAAGTTCAGGTGGGTGTAGCTCACAAAGGTGTAGGTGGGTGGCACAAAGGTGAGTGGGTGTAGCACAAGGTGTAGGTGGGTGTAGCACAAAGGTGCAGGTGGTGTAAGCTCAAATGTTGGGTGGGTATAGCTCAAGGTTCAGGTGGGTGTAGCACAAAGGTTCAGGTGGTGTAGCACAAGGTGTGGGTGGGTGCAAAGGTGCAGGTGGGTTAGCACAAAGGTGTAGGTGGTGTGCTAAGGTGCAGTGGTGTAGCTCAAATGTGTGGGTGGTATAGCTCAAGTGTAGGTGGGTGTAGGTGGGTATATCTCAAAGGTGTAGGTGGGTGTAGCACAAATGTCAGGTGGGTGCTGAAGGTTCAGGTGGGTGTAGCACAAAGTTCAGGTGGGTGTAGCTCAAAAGGTGTGGGTGGGTATAGCTCAAAGGTGTGGGTGGAGTGTGGTGGTATCTCAAGGTTCAGGTGGGTGCTCCAAAGGTGTAGGTGGGTGTAGCACAAAAAGGTGTGAGTGGGTGTAACAAAGTGCAGTGGGGCACAAGGTGTGGTGGTGCTAAAAAGGTGTAGGTGGGTGTAAAGGTGCAGGTGGGTGTAGCACAAAGGTGTAAGTTGGGTGTAGCACAAAGGTGTAGGTGGGTGTAGCACAAGGTGCAGGTGGGTGTAGCACAAGGTGCAGGTGGGTGTACAAAGAAGGTTGAGTGGGTGTAGCACAAATGTGTAGGTGGGTGTAGCTCAAGGTGAGGTGGGTGTAGCACAAAGTGCAGGTGGTGAGCAAAAGGTGCAGGTGAGTGTGCACAAATGTGTAGGTGGGTGTAGCTCAAAGGTGTAGAGTGGGTGTGGGTGGGTATATCTCAAAGTGGCAGGTGGGTGTAGCACAAATGTGCAGGTGGGTGCTTTAAAGGTGCAGGTGGGTGTAGCAAAAGTTCAGAGTGGGTGTAAAGTGCAGGTGCAACAAAGTGCAGGTGGGTGTGTAAAAGGTGCAGGTGGGTGTAGCAAAAATAGATGGTGTGCAAAAATTTCAGGTGGTGTAACAAAGTAAGTTAGTGTAGCAAAAAGTGCAGTGGGTGTAACAAGTTGCAGTGGGTGTAGCAAAAAAGGTGCAGGTGGGTGTAGCAAAAGGTGCAGGTGGGTGTAGCACAAAGAGTTCAGGTGGGTGTAACAAAGGTGTAGGTGGTGTAGCACAGGTGCAGGTGGGTGTAGCTAAAGGTGCAGGTGGGTGCTAAAAAGGTGCAGGTGGGTATGTAAGGTGCTGAGTGGGTGTAGCAAAGGTGCAGGTGGGTAGCACAAAGGTGCAGTGGGTGCTAAGGTGCAGGTGGTTGTGAAAGGTGTAGGTGGGTGTAGCACAAAGGTGCAGGTGGGTGTAGCTCAAGGTTCAGGTGGGTGTAACAAAGTGGCAGGTGGGGTGCTTGGTGGGTTAGCACAAGGTTCAGGTGGGTAGCTCCAAAAGGTGTAGGTGGGTGTAGTACAAAAGTACAGGTGGGTGTAAAGTTCAAGTGGGTGCTCAAGGTGTAGGTGGTGTAGCACAAAGGTTCAGGTGGGTGTACCCAAAGGTTCAGGTGGGTGTGCTAAAGTTCAGGTGGAGTGCTCAAAGTGTAGTGGGTGTAGCACAAAGGTTCAGTGGGTGTAGCACAAGGTGTAGGTGGTGTAGCACAAAGGTGTAGGTGGGTGTAGCACAAAGGTTCAGGTGGGTGTAGCTCAAAGGTGTGGTGGGTGTAGCTCAAGGTTCAGGTGGGTGTAGCACAGGTGTAAGTGGGTGTAGCACAAAGGTGTAGGTGGGTGTTGCACAAAGGTTCAGGTGGGTGTAGCTCAAAGGTGTAGGTGGGTGTAACAAAGGTTCAGGTGGGTGTACCTCAAGGTTCAGGTGGTGTAGCTCAAAGTGTAGGTGGGTGTAGCAAAAGGTTTAGGTGGTGCTCAAAGGTGTAGGTGGGTGTAACAAAGTTCAGGTGGGTGTAGCACAAAGGTTCAGTGGGTGTAACAAAAGGTGTAAGTTGGGTGTACAAAGTTCAGGTGGGTGTAGCTCAAGGTTCAGGTGGGTAGCACAAAGGTTCAGGTGGGTGTAGCTCAAAGGTGTAGGTGGGTGTAGCAAAGGTGTAGGTGGGTGTAGCTCAAAGGTTCAGGTGGGTGTAGCACAAGGTGTAAGTGGGTGTAGCACAAAGGTGTAGGTGGTGTAACTCAAGGTTCAGGTGGTGTGGCACTCAAAGGTTCAGGTGGGTGTGCAAAGTTCAGGTGGGTGTAGCTCAAAAGGTGTAGGTGGGTGCACAAAGGTGTAGGTGGTGTGCTCAAGGTTCAGGTGGGTGTAGCACAAAGGTTCAGGTGGGTGTAGCTCAAGGTTCAGGTGGTGTAGCTCAAGGTTCAGGTGGGTGTAGCACAAGGGTTCAGGTGGGTGTAGCACAAAGGTTCAGGTGGTGTAGCACAAAGGTGTAGGTGGTGGAGGTTGGCCTCACATTACCCAACATTAAGACTTGTGTCTCATCTCCCGTAATGACCAACACAGCCACAGGACATGTTGCCCTTCCCACCCTCACCCCCCTCATCCACATCCATCCCACTGATAGAATCTCCTGTCATCACACTTACCTCATCCAGGCACTTCCTCACCTCACATGCATCTATGGATACTCGTCATTACACCTCTTTAGATATGACGTGTTTGTGTGTACGTGTGTGTGTACGTGTGAGTGGCATGTGTGTGTGTACGTGTGTGTGTGAACGTGTTTGCGTGTGCGTCTGTGTGTGTTTATGTGTGTGTATATTTGTGTGTGTGTGTGTACGTGTGTGTACTGTACGTAGCGTGCAAGCCAGCAGTGTGTTTCCAGGAAGGCACAAGGTTTAGGATGAGCGAATTCCTAGAGCACGGTCAGGGTTGAAGTGGAGTCCTTGGGGGGCATGCAGGCGTGGTTAAGAGTGGAGTCCTTGGAGGACAGGTGACATTTTGCCAGCTACCTATCAAATATCACCACAACAAATATTGTACTAATTCTTTACTGTCTAGGGGTTGCTGGAGAAGGTATGATATCAAGGTTAGCTTCTTTAATGCCAGCTGTTAACACCTGCGTTCTAGGATACAATGATTGACGTCACGCTGTTAACTGAGCACAGCATATCTTGACCACTCAGCGATGAGTTTGGCTGTGGGAGGGGCTTGTATATTTCCAGCCAATCATCGCTGCTTCCTCAGAAGTTTAAGACGGGTGTTCCGCACTCACTTGGCTGACCAGCAGCAACAACACGTCTTATCAGGCAAGTGTTGGGAGGGCGCTGGTGTATATCAGCCCTGGACACCTTCAGGTACCCACAGTCGTCTTTTAAGTGTGAACGCCTACTTCTCTTAGCCTGCGTCTTACCACCTGTACGTCTCAAGTCCAGCAGGTCTTGGGACTAAGAAGACCTCAACCTGGACGAGTGAGTTGATATTTGATACCTAACAAATTACTGACTTCGGGGCCAGGCCTGTATGGCTAGTGTTGCTGTACCTGTAGTACCTGGAGGTGTACCTGTAGTACCTGGAGGTGACCTGTAGTCCCTGCAGGCCTGGAGGTGTACCTTAGTACCTGGAGGTGTACCTGCAGTACCTGGAGGTGTACCTTAGTACCTGGAGGTGTACCTTAGTACCTGGAGGTGTACCTTAGTACCTAGAGGTGTACCTTATCACCTGGAAGTGTACCTGCCTGGACGTGACCAAGGTTCACGAAGGGAAGTCTACGGTGTGTAACATGCAAAGTTAGTGGTGAGGGTGTGTGTGTGTGGGTGTCGATACACAATGGGTGAAGTGGTGAGGGTGTGTGTGTGTGGGTGTCGATACACAATGAGTGAAGTGGTGAGGGTGTGTGAGGGTGTCGATACACAGTGTGTAGTGGTGAGGGTGTGTGTGTGTGGGTGTCGATACACAGTGGATGTAGTGGTGAGGGTGTGTGTGTGTGTGTGTGTGTGTGCTGATACACAGTGGGTGTAGTGGTGATGGTGTCGATACACAGTGGGTGGAGTGGTGAGGTGTATGGGGTGTCGATACACAATGGGTGTAGTGGTGAGGGTGTGTGGAGGTGTCGATACACACTGGGTGTAGTGGTGAGGTGTCGACACAGTGGGTGAGGGTGTGAGTGTGTGTGGGGTCGATATACAGTGGGTGTAGTGAGGGTGAGTGTGTGGGTGTCATATACAGTGGGTGTAGTAGTAAGGGTGTTGAGGGTGTTGATACACAGGGGTGTAGTGGTGAGGGTGTGTGAGGATGTCGATACACACTGGGTGTAGTGGTGAGGGTGTCGATACACAGTGGGTGTAGTGGTGAGGGTGTGTGAGGGTGTCGACACACACTGTAGTGGTGAGGGTGTCGATACACAGGGTGTAGTGGTGGGGTGTGTGAGGGTGTCGATACACACTGGGTGTAGTGGTGAGGGTGTCGACACACAGTGGGTGTTGTGGTGAGGGGGTGTGAGGGCGACACACAGTGGGTGTAGTTGTCAGGATGTCGATACAGAGTGGGTGTAGTGGGAGGGTGTGTGAGGGGTCGATACACTGTGGGGTAGTGGTGAGGGGTGTGTGAGGGTGTCGATGCACAGTGGGTGTAGTGGTGAGGTGTGTTTGAGGTGTCGATACACAGTGGGTGTTTTGTGAGGGTGTGTGAGGGTGTCGATACACACTCGGTGTAGTGGTGAGGTGTCGATACACAGTGGGTGTAGTGGTGAGGGTGTCGATACACAGTGGGTAGTGGTGGAGGTGTCGATACACAGTGGGTGTGGTGAGGGTGTGTGTGAGGGTGTCGATACACAGTGGGTGTTGTGGTGAGGGGGTGTGAGGGTGTCGATACACAGTGGTGTAGTTGGTGGATGTTTGACAGTGGGTGTAGTGGGAGGTGTGGGTGTCGACACAGTGGGTGTAGTGGTGAGGTGTGTGAGGTGTCGATGCACAGGGTGTAGTGGTGAGGGTTTGGTGAGGTCGATACACAGGGTGAAGGGTGAGGGTGAGTGAGGGTGTCGATACACAGTGGGTGAAGTGGTGAGGTGTGTGTGGGTGCTGACACAGTGGGTGTAGAGGTGATGGTGTCGATACACAGAGGGTGGAGGTGAGGGTGTGAGTGTGTGGGTTCGATATACAGTGGGTAGTGGTGAGGGTGTGAGGTGAGGTGTCGATACACAATGGGTGTAGTGGTGAGAGTGTGTGAGGGTATGCACACTGGGTGTAGGGTGAGGGTGTCGATACACAGGGAGTAGGGAGGTGTGAGTGTGTGTGGGTGTTATATACAGGGTGTAGTGGTGAGGGTGTGAGTGTGGGGTGTCGATACAGTGGGTGTAGTGGGTGAGGGTGAGGGTGTCGATACTGGGGTGTAGTGGGTGAGGGTGTGTGAGGTTGTCGATACACACTGGGTGTAGTGGTGAGGTGTCGATACACAGTGGGTGTAGTGTGACGGTGTGGGGTGCGATACACATGTGGGTTTAGTGGTGAGGGTGTGTGAGGGTGTCGATACACACTGGGTGTAGGTGGTGAGGTACACACAGTGGGTGTAGTGGTGAGGGTATGTGAGGGTGTCGATACACACTGGGTGTAGTGGAGGGTGTTCGATACACAGGGGGCTTAGTGGTGAGGGGTGTCGATACACAGGGTGTAGTGGGTGTTTGTCGATACACAGTGGGTGTTGTGGTGAGGGTGTCGATACACAGGGTGTAGGTGGTGGGTGTCGATACAGAGTGGGTGTAGTGGTGAGGGTGTGTGACGGTGTCGATACACACTGGGTGTAGTGGTGAGGGTCACACACAGCGGTGTAGTGGTGAGGGTATGTGAGGGTGTCGATACACAGTGGGTGTTGGGTGAGGGTGTGGAGGGTGGTTGATACACAGTGGGTGTAGGGTGAGGGTGTCGATACAGAGTGGGTGTAGTGGTGAGGTGTGTGAGGGTGTCGATACAGTGGGTGTAATGGTGAGGGTGTGTGAGGGTGTCGATACACAATGGGTGTAGTGGTGAGGGTGTGTGAGGGTGTTTGAGGGTGTCGATACAGAGTGGTGTAGTGGTGAGGGTGTTTGAGGTGGTGATACACAGTGGGTATAGTGGTGAGGGTGTGTGTGGGTGTCGATACACACAGTGGGTGTTGTGTGGTGAGGATGTGTGAGGGTGTCAGACACAGTGGGTGTAGGGTGAGGTGTGTGAGGGGTTGATGGTGTGGGTGAAGTGGTGAGGTGTGGTAAGGTGATACACATTGGGTGTGTGGTGAGGGTGTGTGAGGGGCATGATAACAGTGGGGTAGTGGTGAGGGTGTGTGTGAGGATCTGATACACAGTGGGTGTAGTGGTGAGGGTGGGAAGGTGTCGATGCACAGTGGGTGTAGTGGTGAGGGTGTGTGTGTGTGGGGGTTGATACACAGTGGGTGTAGTGAGGGTGTGTGAGGGTGTCGATACAGTGGGTGTAGTGAGGGTGTGTATGGGTGTCGATACACAGGGTGTAGTGGTGAGGGTGTGTGTGTGTGTGTATGTGTGGGGTGTCGATACACAGTGGTGTTAGAAGTGAGGGTGTGTGTGTGTGTGAAGGTGTCGATGCACATTGGGTGTAGTGGTGAGGGTGTGGGGAAGGTGTCGATGCACAGTGGGTGTAGTGGTGAGGGTGGGAAGGTGTCGATACACAGTGGGTGTAGTGGTGAGGGGTGTGTGAGGGTGTCGATACACAGTGGGTGTAGTGGTGAGGGTGTGGGAAGGTGTCGATGCACAGTGGTGTATTGGTGAGGTGTGTGAGGGTGTCGATACACAGTGGGTGTAGTGGTGAGGGTTTCTGATACGCAGTGGGTGTAGGGTGAGGGTGTGGGAAGGTGTCGATGCACAGTGGGTGTAGTGGTGAGGGTGTCGATACACAGTGGTGTAGTGGTGAGGGTTTCTGATACACAGGGTAGTGGTGGTGGGAAGGTGTCGATGCACAGTGGGTGTAGTGGTGAGGATGTAGGGGTGTCGATACAGTGGGGTGTGTGGTGAGGTTTCGATACACAGTGGGGTGTAGTGGTGAGGGTGTCGATCACAGTGGGGTAGTGGTGAGGGTGTGGAGGGTGTTCGATACACAGTGGGTGTTGTAGTACGGTGTGTGAGGGTGTCGATACACAGCAAGTTGGTGAGGGTGTGTGAGGGTGTCGACACAGTGGGTGTAGTGGTGAGGGTCGATACAGGGTGTAGTGGTGAGGGTTTGTGAGGGTATGCATAGTGGGTGTAGTGGTGAGGGTGTGTGAGGTTTGATACACAGTGGGTAGTGGTGAGGGTGGGAAGGTGTCGATACACAGGGGTGTAGTGGTGAGGGTGTGTGTGTGTGGGGGGTGTCGATACACAGTGGGTGTTGTGGTGCGGGTGTGTGAGGGTGTCGATACACAGTGGGTGTAGTGGTGAGGTGTGTGTGTGTGGGTGGGGTGTCGATACATAGTGGGTGGTAGTGAGGGTCTGTGTGTGTGTGGGTGTCGATACACAGTGGGTGTCGATACACAGTGGGTGTAGTGGTTAGGGTGAGGGTTTCTGATACACAGTGGGTGTAGTGGTGAGGGTGTGTGAAGGTGTCGATACACAGTGGGTGTAGGTGAGGGTGTGTGTGTGTGTGTGTGTGTGTGTGTGCGATACACAGTGGGTGTAGTGGTGAGGGTGTGTGAGGGTTTCTGATACACAGTGGGTGTAGTGGTGAGGGTGTGTGAAGGTGTCGACACAGTGGGTGTAGTGGTGAGGTGTGTGTGTGTGTGTGTGTGTGTGTGTGTGTGTGTGTGTGGGGTGTCGATACTCAGTGGGTGTTGTGGTGAGGGTGTGTGAGGTGTCGATACACAGTGGGTGTTGTGGTGAGGGTGTGTGAGGGTGTCGATACACAGTGGGTGTAGTGGTGAGGGTGTGTGAGGGGTGTCGATACACAGTGGGTGTAGTGGTGAGGGGTGTGTGAGGTGTCGATACACAGTGGGTGTAGTGGTGAGGGTGTGTGAGGGTGTACTGTGACTCCTCCCATACACCTCCTACTCTGTACACTCGGCCTTTGCCTGCACAAAGATGTACAGCACATAATGTTTGAGTAGAGTACTGACAATTATTTCCATCGCCTGAAGATTAACTTAGCCTAACCTATCATAAACTTACCTAACTTTACCTACCTTAACCTAACCCAACTTAAACTAACCTACCTAACCTAACCTTACCTACCTAACCTTACATAACCTAACCTTACCTAACTTAACCTGACCTTACCTAACTTAACCTTACCTTACCTAACTTAACCTTACCTTACCTAACCCTTAAAAAAATTAAAATGTCATTAAAAACTAATGTAGTACCAAAATCCTGGAAGATTGCGATTGTGATATCGATTTTCAAGAAGGAAGATAGATCACTATCCTCTAACTACCGTCCAATCAGTTTAACATCAATTGTAGGCAAATTACTGGAAGCAATAATTTCAAACTCTATTCGAAATCACCTGGAAAAGCACAAGTTGATCAATGATTCCCAACATGGCTTCACAAGTGGGCGTTCATGTCTGACTAATCTATTAACATTCTTTTCAACTGTTTTCGAATCAGTGGATGACGGGACGACTACAATGTGGTATACCTCGACTTTAGCAAAGCCTTCTACAGAGTCCCCACGAAAGACAATGCGAAAAGTGGAGGCTCATGGCATTGGAGGATATTCTAAAATGGATTAGGGCGTGGTTACAGGACAGGAAACAGCGAGTAAGCATTAACGGCGTGTAATTAAATCAGACGAGGACTCCGCAAAACTACAGGAAGATCTAAAAAAAATTAAACATGATTTACAAAATGGCAGATGAAATTTAATGTGGACAAATGTAAAGTATTTAGCCTAGGAGATATAAACAGAAACCAGATATCATATGAACAACGTTGTTATAGAAAAATCAGACTGTGAGAAAGATTTAGGAGTAATGATAAGTAGGAATCATAAACAAAGTAAACAATGTATTTGTTCAAAACCAGGCTGACAAAGTCCTTGGGTTCATACAAAAAGTGTTAGTTACAAGACTAGAGAGAGGTCATCCTAAAAGTATATATTTTGCTTGTGAGACCTCACTTGGATTACTTAATCCATACTAACACTAACTTAACGTCATCTAATATGACCTTTCCTAATATCCCTCATAGAGTTAGGGTGGCTAATCTTTAGGTAAAATAAGGTGGGATGGTTAATCTTCATGCGAGTCGTATAGGCGTGTGTATGACGTGGGAATATAAAAAAAGAGACAAAGCAGAGTCTTACTGAAAAACAGGTGATAAAACAATGATAAGATACGGAGAGTCAGCTATCTCTCTCTCTCTCTTCCACACACACACACACACACACACACACACACACACCCACACCCCCCACACACACACACAAGAGTCAAGCAGTAGATAAGTAGTCACTCGACGATCTTGCTTCAGGAAAACTCAACCACTTGCATCGAATACAAAGTGGTGTTGAGTCGCCTCTCTCTCTCTCTCTCTCTCTCTCTCTCTCTCTCTCTTTCTCAGGAAAGATAACTGGCTCTATTAATACCAGGTACTACAGACACTACCAGGTACTACCGACTACCAGGTACTACAGGCACTACCAGGTACTACAGACACTACCAGGTACTACTGACACTACCAGGTACTACAGACACTGCCAAGTACTACCGACACTACCAGGTACTACAGACACTACCAGGTACTACAGACACTACCAGGTACTACAGACACTACCAGGTACTACAGACACTACCAGGTACTACAGACACTGCCAGGTACTACAGACACTACCAGGTACTACAGACACTACCAGGTACTACAGACACTACCAGGTACTACAGACACTACCAGGTACTACAGACACTACCAGGTACTACAGACACTACCAGGTACTACAGACACTACCAGGTACTACAGACACTACCAGGTACTACAGACACTGCCAAGTACTCCTAATTATTATCAAGTAAGACTAAAATGGGTCAAGGCTGGACGCACCTGTATACTAATACCTGCAGTACAAAATTAACCTTTTGTGGGCTTGTACCGACCACCTGAAGATTCGCCCCCAGCTTATTACACCTGAAGATTCGCCCCCAGCTTATTACACCTGAAGATTAGCCCCCAGCTTATTACACCTCAAGATTAGCCCTCAGCTTATTACACCTGAAGATTAGCCCCCAGTTTATTACACCTGAAGATTAGCCCCCAGCTTATTACACCTGAAGATTAGCCCCAGCTTATTACACCTGAAGATTAGCCCCAGCTTGCACCTGAAGATTAGCCCCAGCTTATTACACCTGAAGATTAGCCCCAGCTTATTACACCTGAAGATTAGCCCCAGCTTATTACACCTGAAGATTAGCCCCAGCTTATTACACCTGAAGATTAGCCCCAGCTTATTACACCTGAAGATTAGCCCCAGCTTATTACACCTGAAGATTAGCCCCAGCTTATTACACCTGAAGATTAGCCCCAGCTTATTACACCTGAAGATTAGCCCCAGCTTATTACACCTGAAGAATAGTCCGAACGTTTGTGAACCATCGATTTTACTGGTGAAATTTTTTGCAAAATTTTTATAACCTTTCAGTAGTAGTAATTGGCTTCTCAAACAAACAAAAATTTGTTCATTTCTAATTTTATTTTCGTTTCATACCTCCACTGTGTAGCTGTTATTGTAGAGCTCTTCAAATTGTGTCTGTTAGTTCTTCTGCCTCAAACACACTTTTTCATATAGTTCTATCTCATTCATTTCGTTATCTATGTGTATATATTTCCCGGCAGTTATGTCTCCTTTAATCTCTGAACCTTTCGTGTTTTATGTACCTCTTGTCTCTCTCCTCTCATCTATCGTTCACTTGTAGTGTACGATCGACCCACTGACCTAACTTGACCTTCAGGTGAAATTTTACTACCCGTTTGGCTACTTTCTTGTGTACTGTCTGTGACTTATGAGACACCCTGTACACTGTCTGTGACTTATGAAACACCCTGTACACTATCTGTGACTTATGAGACACCCTGTACACTGTCTGTGACTTATGAGACACCCTGTACAGTGTACACTGTCTGTGACTTATGAAACACCCTGTACACTATCTGTGACTTATGAGACACCCTGTACACTGTCTGTGACTTATGAGACACCCTGTACACTGTCTGTGACTTATGAGACACCCTGTACACTGTCTGTAACTTATGAAATACCCTGTACACTGTCTGTAACTTATGAAACACCCTGTACACTGTAATGACTTATGAGACACCCTGTACACTGTGGTGACTTATGAGACACCCTGTACACTGTGGTGATTTATGAGCTACCCTGTACACTGTCTGTAACTTATGAAACACCCTGTACACTGTAATGACTTATGAGACACCCTGTACACTGTGGTGACTTATGAGACACCCTGTACACTGTGGTGACTTATGAGACACCCTGTACACTGTGGTGACTTATGAGACACCCTGTACAGGTGTCTTACAGGTAGGAGAATAACAAAAGGTGTCTTCCAGGTGGGATAATAACAACAGGTGTCTTACAGGTGGGATAATAACAACAGGTGTCTTCCAGGTGGGATAATTTGCTGTATGAGAGTGACTTCGTGGAGGACTCAAGCACAATGTATCGCCACAACCCCGTGCGTATGTGGCAACAACAGGTAACTCAATTTAACTTTTGCCTAATTTAATCTAACTTACCCTAATTTAATATTAACCAAACCTAACGTATTTTAACTAACTTTAAACTGAGATAACCTAGTCTAATTCAACACTAACCAAACCTGGCCTAACTTATCCTAATTTAACACTAACCTAACCTAACTTATCCTAATTTAACACTGACCTAACATAACTTACCCTAATTTAACACTACCTTAACCTAACGTAACCTAATTTAACTTTTCCTAATTTAACACGAACCTAACCTAACTTATCCTAATTTAACAATAACCTAACCTAACTTATCCTAATTTAACACTGACCTAATATAGCTTACCCTAATTTAACACTACCTTAACCTAACAACTTACCCTAATTTAACACTAGCCCTAACCTAATATATCCTAACTCAACACTAACTTAACGAATCCAAACGTATCCTAATTTAACACGAACCTAACCTAACTTATCCTAATTTAACACGAACCGAATCTAACTTATCTTATTTTAACACTAACCTAACCTAACTTATCCTAATTTAACACTACCCTGATCTAACATACAGTAATATAACTTTAACCTGAAATAACTTAGTCTAAATTAACTTTCACCGAGCCTAACCTAATTTACCCTAACTTATCTTAACCTGACCCAGATTAACATAACTCTGCCCTGATCTAACCTAACTTAGTCGAACTTAAATTTAGCTTGACCAAATATATCTATCAGTTTAAGCGTGTGGCTGTCAGTTTAAGAGTGTGGCTGTCGGTTTAAGAGTGTGGCTGTCAGTTTAAGAGTGTGGCTGTCAGTTTAAGAGTGTGGCTGTCAGTTTAAGAGTGTGGCTGTCAGTTTAAGAGTGTGGCTGTCGGTTTAAAAGTGTGGCTGTCAGTTTAAGAGTGTGGCTGTCAGTTTAAGAGTGTGGCTGTCAGTTTAAGAGTGTGGCTGTCAGTTCAAGAGTGTGGCTGTCAGTTCAAGAGTGTGGCTGTCAGTTTAAGAGTGTGGCTGTCAGTTTAAGAGTGTGGCTGCCAGGTTAAGTGTGGCTGCCAGGTTAAGTGTGGCTGTCGGTTTAAAAAGTGTGGCTGTCAGTTTAAGAGTGTGGCTGTCAGTTTAAGTGTGGCTGTCAGTTTAAGAGTGTGGCTGTCAGTTCAAGTGTGGCTGTCAGTTCAAGAGTGTGGTCAGTTTAAGTGTGGCTGTCAGTTTAAGAGTGTGGCTGTCAGTTTAAGAGTGTGGCTGTCAGTTTAAGAGTGGCTGTCGGTTTAAGCGTGTTGCTGTCAGTTTAAGTGTGTGGCTGTCAGGTTAAGAGTGTGGCTGTCGGTTTAAGCGTGTTGCTGTCAGTTTAAGAGTGTGGCTGTCAGTTTAAGCGTGTTGCTGCCAGGTTAAGAGTGTGGCTGTCAGGTTTAGAGGTATAGCTTTCGGGTTAAGAGGTGTGGCTGTCAGTTTCAGCGTGTGGCTGTCGGTTTAAGAGTGTGGCTGTCGCTTTCAGAGTGTGGCTGTCGCTTTCAGAGTGTGGCTGTCGCTTTCAGAGTGTGGCTGTCGGTTTAAGAGTGTGGCTGTTAGTTTAAGAGCGTGGCTGTTAGTTTAAGAGTTTGGCTGTCATTGTATTCAAGGGGTTTAATCAGCATACTCAAAGAGCTTAATTATCGTACTCGGGGGGGGGGGGTAAATTATCGTACTCAGGGGAGAATTATCGTACTCCGGGGATAAATCTTCGTATTCAATGAGTTGAAATGTCGTACTTTGGATTAAATCATCGTACTCAAAGAAATAAATTATCGTATTCAAGGAGATAAAATATCGTACTCAAGGGGTTAAATCATCGTACTCAGGGTGATAAATCATCGTAATCTAGGGAATAAATCATCGTACTCAAGGGATAATTCTTCATGCTCAGCGGGATAAATCATTGTACTCAAGGAAATAAATTAAAGGTACTCAAGAGGATAAAGTATCGTACGCAGGGGGATAAAATATCGTACTCAAGAGCTTAAATCATCGTACTCAGGGTGGTAAATCATCGTACTGAAGGGAATAAATCATCGTACTCAAGGGAATAAATTATCGTACGCAAGGTATTTGTTGTTGACAGGAGGTGCGTGGTTGGCTGTACTCCGTGTGTGTGGAGAACGGTATCGACGCGAGGAACATTGATGGCTTCGCGGATTGTACTGGAGCCCAGCTGTTGGCCATGTCACAAGACCAATTTACTGATCTTAACACACTACACGGCAAACTGTTCTACCAAGCCCTTATGAACTTCAGACGGGAAGCTCCCAATCTTCCTTCCTCTTCCTACCAAGGTAATTAAGTGCTTTTCACACACACACACACACACACACGCGCATCTACACGTGCACACGCACGCAAGGTCACACACACACACACACACACGCACCCACACACACACACACCCACACACACACAAATGCATGCAAGCACAACACACACTACACACATACTACCACTACTTTGCTGTCACTCGGAATCGATTATGACGATCATCCAACTATGATATAATGATATGAGTTATTAAGGATGTCACCTAGGTTGGTGAATTCTGAGGAGGCTAAAGAGGCCGATACGGGACCGGCAGGGCCGTCAACAGAAGTTGAACAGGTGGGGGAGGGGGCAGCGTCTTTCCGGCTTTGGCGCTTGTCTGTTTCGTTATGCAGTCGGGCTAACTCGGCAGTAATGACACCTTCTTCTGTGGTGCTCCTCCAAACGTTACGGTGTAGAGTAATCGTCTTCGAGGTGAGGAGATCGATTTGGCACTTTTCCAGGTTTGTCTTAAAATTATCCTTAAACCTCTTCAATTACCCGCCAGTGTTACGTTTACTATTCGTTAGATGACTGTAAAGTGGCTGCTTTGGCAGTCTACTGTCGTCCATGCCGGTAACATGGCCAGTCCAGCGTAGTTGTTCATGGATAATGGTAGCCTCGATGCTCCTACAGTTGGTGTCAGCAAGAATACTGGCATTTGTTCTTTTGTCTTCCCAGCAAACTCAGAGGATGGAACGTAGACTACGTTGGTGAAAGTTTTCAAGTTCCTTGAGGTGCCTCCTGTACAATATGTGACCCTTGTCTCGCTGCCATATAGCAGGGTGAGGAGGACCACTGCTCGATATATGCTTAACTTAGTAGATAATTTCAGCTCTCTACTGATGAAAACACGGTTTCGGAGTCTGCCAAGGCATGAGATGCACATCTGATCCGATTCTGAATCTTTTCATCGATGTCCACGGTGGTGGACAGGTGGGAGCCGAGATACCGGAAGTGGGTAACATTAGTGAGGGTAGTACCTTTAAGCTGGTTGGATGGTGAAGGTGTGGCTGAACCAGGGACAGGCTGAAAGAGAATCTGAGTCTTACGTACATTCACCTCAAGGCCGGAGTGTGCATACGCATCTGCGTAGGTGTTCAGGATCTCCTGTAGGTCGCATTCAGTGTTAGCGACAAGGGTGAGGTCGTCTGCATACTGAAGTTCAGTAATGGAAGCTGCCTACACCTTTATTGCTGCCTGGAGTCGTCTTTTGTTAAAAAGACCCTTCATCCGGTACCGGATGTCCACCCCGCCGGCTAAGATTGCGCTGGCACGAGTAAGGAAGGCAGCCAAGAAAATGGAAATGAGTTGGTGCCAGTACACATCCTTGTTTAACCCCCTTTTGGATGGGGAAGAACTCAGACTGGGTGCCATCATGCAGGACACTGCCGTTGATGCCATCGTGAAGTTGCCTCACAATGGCGATGAGGGTCCACCAGAGAGCTTCTCTGTTGACTGAGTCGAATGCCTTGGTTAGGTCGCTGAAGGCCATGTACAGGCCACAACGCTGTTCTCTGCACTTTTCCTGTATCTAATGTGCAGCAAAGATCATGTCAGTGGTTCCACGTGATGGTCTAAAGCCACATTGAGGTTCTGGGAGGAAGTTTTCTGCCTCAGGAAGAAGTCTGTTTAGGGACTCGGGTGATAATTTTGCCAGCTACAGACTGCAGGGAGATCCCACGGTAGTTGCCACAGTCTGACTGGTCTCCCTTTTGCTTATAAATATTGACTATGGAGGCGTCTTTAAGAGCTTGGGGAATTCCCATATATTCTCCAGGAGAGAGTGGAGACGTCTGGTAAGCAGAGGTCCTCCTGCTTTATACACCTCGGCTGGGATTCCATCAGGCCCTGAGGCTTTTGTTATTTTTCATCCGTTTGATGGCAATAGCTACCTCATCCAGGGATGGTGGATAGCTGAGGTGGGTCAGCTCTGGATGCTGAGGCACCTGCTGGGTAGTCAGGACATCCACATCGTTGTTTCGGTTGAGCAATGAATAGTAGTGTTCTTTCCAGCGCTGAAGGAGGCCTTCGTCGTCTTCAATTATGGAGTTCCCATCGGATGAGTGGAGGGGGGCTGCGCCGCGAGTGATTGGAATTAAAAAATTACCGCATCTTGTGCTGATCTGCAATTTTTTGTGCTTCACATGCTTTATTTTTAAACCGGTCGTTCTTTAGATTGTGAAGTTCCCGCTGCGAAGCCGCTTTCTTCTTGCGGAAGGTATCAGCTTTGGTCTGAAACTGAGGGTTTTTCTGCCAGTCAGTTAAAGCAGCACGTTTATCATCGACGAGTACATTGATTTCCGGGTCGTTTTCATCAAACCAGTCCTGGTGTATTCTTTCGATCTGGCCGAGGGTCTCTCTGCAAGTTTTTGTCATGACAGTGTCGAGAATATCCCATTCGGCACTGGGATTTGGGTTGTTTGTTGTTGGGTTATTTATCAGCCCATGTTCGAGCTGCTCTCTGAAAGCATGTGCTACCACTGGATTCTCCAGACACTTAGTGTTAAAACCTCTACTGGAGGCTTGCTGCCTTCGCCGTTTTGGGGCGACGTGAAGCGAGGGCTTGGCTTTGACGAGCAGATGATCAGTGTCTCAGTGGTCTGAGCCACGCACGGCACGGGTCATGCGGACATCTCGGCGATCTCTTTCAATGACAATGATGTAGTCAATGAGATGCCAGTGTTTGGATTGTGGGTGTTGCCACGAACCCTTGAACTTGTAGGCCTGCCTAAACATGGTATTGGTGCAGCACACTTGATGGGGAGGAGTAGGCCGTCAGGAATACACTTCGCAATTTCATTTCTCCCTTTGGTTCCCTGCCAAATGCCAGCATCTCTGCCATCTCTGGCAATGAAGTCACCAAGGAGCACAACTTTATCTTCCGTGGGGATAGAGGTTAGCACCCTGTCGAGGTAGGCGTAAAAGGCCTTCTTGATGTCATCCTCTGCATCCAGTGTTGGAGCATATGCATTCAAGAATAAGGCATGACCTGAGTGATTCAGTGGGAGTCTGAGCGTCATGAGGCGCTTGTTGAACCCAATAGGCATTTCAGTTAGCATGTGTAGGATGCGTTGGTGGATGGCAAAGCCAACTCCATAAATGCGGTTTCACTCCGCAGCAGGCTTACCCTTCCAGTAGAAGGTATAGCCAGACCCCCGTTCTGTGAGTTGACCCTCGTCTGGGAGCCAGGACTCACTGATGGCTGCTGTGTCGATGTTATACCTAGCCAGCTCTTTTGCCACAAGGGCGGTTCTTCTTTAGGATGCTCATTTGTGCCAGTATTCAGAAGGGTCCTAACATTCCATGCAGCGACCATAAGAGGTCGTATAGGATGTTTTTATTTGTATCTGTGATTTTGATTGTGTTTTCGACTGCATACGGATGACCTTACTGGTTGTTTTTTTAGGCAGGCTATGTTTCGGGCACCTTTTCTAGCCCCCTCCCCATGTAGGATGAGCAGAGTGGGCCCTCGAAAGAGCTGCTCAGTCGCACAAACAGGATCGGATAGCACTGCTGTCCAGATCCCAGTGCATCAACGACCATCTTATCTGTGCCGCCCATGTGTAGAGTTGTGACTAGAGACTCCCGGCAGTCATCACTGCCTGTCCCCGTCGCCTCTCGTCCGCCGCCATTGAACTTTTGGTGGTATTGGGGTTTTGATGATGATAGCGAGAGGTATGATGAGCTGGATGATGAATGAGCTGGATGATGGCTGCGCTTGAGTTGATTTATGTGGTGAGGCAGGAGCGCAGGCTGCAAACACACATCATGGCTCCCCCCTTTTCCTAATCCAGTGGTGCAAGTGTTGCAACGACTAGGGAAAGGGAGAGTTGCAATGGATTGACAATAGCCCGGTTTGTTGGGTTTAGCCTTAGTAGCCTGTCCATCATGAATTGCCTTCGTCCGTTGGTGTAGTCGTTGGGTTCCCATGTTGGCCATCTCTTCTGCCTATACAGCCGTTGGGGTCGTGTTGGAGCTCTGTTATCATGTCTGCCTGATGCGGGACTCCACCGCAGATTGTTCATCTGGGGTTTACTCCCGTAGCTTTATACCTATCAAGATTAATCCGCAAGGCAGCGGGGCAATGGTTGGTAGGCGCCAGAACGTGTCCACATGCCAGTGGGCCTATACGCCGTCCTTCTGGGGCCCACTGCTGCTCCGAGATCCCCTGCTGGTCTAGCCTGGGCCCACAAGGCACCCAGTACCGTGTGTTGCCACGAGGAGGCACAGCAGGAGTCTTGATGGTGAGGAGGCTGTGTACTGGCAGGGGAGGACTTATGCAAGTTGCTTCCCTGTTCGTCACGAGGGCTAGCCAGCGGCGATAGCTGGAAGGGAGAGGAAGCAATGTTTGCACCTTAACACTAACATAATGCTGCCACACTAGACGCATTTCGCCACCCTGTGTGCGCGCACACACACACACACACGCATGCACACACACACGCATGCACACACACACAAACACACACACGCACACACGCACGCGCACGCACGCACGCGCACACGCACGCATGCACACACGCATGCATGCACACACGCAAGCATGCGCATACACACGCACGCACGCACTATACTTGTATTTCACTATATCAATGTACAGTCACAATCCAAAGTTTCTGGAGGGAAGGGGAAGCCAAGGTTAAATAAAGACCTGACAAACAGACATACCCTTTGCTGTCTGCTGTCGTTACACATTAATATTCAGAAAATATTTATAGCCCTACCAACATATTATATCATGGCAATGTTTTGAATCTTAGCTTTTACCTGTGTTTTCGTGTTGGAGTGTGGGCCCCACCATCACTGTTGAAGTGTGGGCCCCACCATCACTGTTGAAGTGTGGGCCCCACCATCACTGTTGAAGTGTGGGCCCCACCATCACTGTTGGAGTGTGGGCCCCACCATCACTGTTGAAGTGTGGGCCCCACCATCACTGTTGAAGTGTGGGCCCCACCATCACTGTTGAAGTGTGGGCCCCACCATCCCCACCATCACTGTTGAAGTGTGGGCCCCACCATCACTGTTGAAGTGTGGGCCCCACCATCACTGTTGAAGTGTGGGCCCCACCATCACTGTTGAAGTGTGGGCCCCACCATCACTGTTGAAGTGTGGGCCCCACCATCACTGTTGAAGTGTGGGCCCCACCGTCACTGTTGAAGTGTGGGCCCCACCATCACTGTTGGAGTGTGGGCCCCACCATCACTGTTGAAGTGTGGGCCCAACCATCACTGTTGGAGTGTGGGCCCCACCATCACTGTTGAAGTGTGGGCCCCACCATCACTGTTGAAGTGTGGGCCCCACCATCACTGTTGAAGTGTGGGCCCCACCATCACTGTTGAAGTGTGGGCCCCACCATCACT
The DNA here is from genome assembly GCF_018991925.1 of Homarus americanus. Lineage (NCBI taxonomy): Eukaryota > Metazoa > Arthropoda > Malacostraca > Decapoda > Nephropidae > Homarus > Homarus americanus. The sequence continues at coordinate 5,365,096 of NW_024715228.1, forward strand.
GTTGAAGTGTGGGCCCTACCATCACTGTTGGAGTGTGGGCCCCACCATCACTGTTGGAGTGTGGGCCCCACCATCACTGTTGGAGTGTTGGCCCCACCATCACTGTTGATGTGTTGGCCCCACCATCACTGTTGAAGTGTGGGCCCCACCATCACTGTTGAAGTGTGGGCCCCACCATCACTGTTGGAGTGTGGGCCCCACCATCACTGTTGAAGTGTGGGCCCCACCATCACTGATGTGAGTGTGGGCCCCACCATCACTGTGAAGTGTGGGCCCCACCATCACTGTTGAAGTGTGGGCCCCACCATCACTGTTGAAGTGTGGGCCCCACCATCACTGTTAGAGTGTGGGCCCCACCATCACTGTTGAAGTGTGGGCCCCACCATCACTGTTGAAGTGTGGGCCCCACCATCACTGTTGGAGTGTCGGCCCCACCATCACTGTTGAAGTGTGGGCCCCACCATCACTGTTGGAGTGTGGGCCCCACCATCACTGTTGAAGTGTGGGCCCCACCATCACTGTTGAAGTGTGGGCCCCACCATCACTGTTGGAGTGTGGGCCCCACCATCACTGTTGATGTGTTGGCCCCACCATCACTGTTGAAGTGTGGGCCCCACCATCACTGTTGAAGTGTGGGCCCCACCATCACTGTTGGAGTGTGGGCCCCACCATCACTGTTGGAGTGTGGGCCCCACCATCACTGTTGGAGTGTGGGCCCCACCATCACTGTACCTCACCAGTCACCAAACAACTGAATGAGTGTATGTCCTTTCTTCAACCTTGACTTTGCCTTCCCTCCAGCCAGTGGGTAAAGTAACATTGGTTTGTGACTACCAGTAGTGTACCACAGTACTACTGTACCACAGTATCACTCTACCACAGTATCACTCTACCTCATTACCACTGTACCACTGCTACTCTGTACTACTGCACATCTGTATCACTGCTATATTGTACAATTGCACCTCTGTACCATTACACCATTGCACCCCTGTTATTGTACCACTGCACCATTGTATCATTGTACTACTGTACTACTGCACCACTTGTTACAGGGCATTATGAGCAGCAACTGTACCACCACTCACAAACAGCAGCACATGGTAGCCTCCATACAGAACCAACTGGTCAGACCTACTACAACCTGCAGCCCCGCCACGCTTCTTCATCTGGCCAGCACCTCGACTCATGGCGTCCTTGTTACCCAAACACTACCGACTACTCATACTCTTCCCACCCCAATACCACACCCAACAACACTTACCACCCCTCTACTGCACCCAACAACACTTACCACCCCTCTACTACACCCAACAACACTTACCACCCCTCTACGGCACCCAACAACACTTACCACCCCTCTACTGCACCCAACAACACTTACCACCCCTCTACTGCACCCAACAACACTTACCATCCCTCTGCTACACCCAACGACACTTATCACCCCTCTACTACACCCAGCAACACTTATCACCCCTCTACTACACCCAACAACACTTGGCAACCTCTTAATACACTCACTATAAAGACAGAGTTTCTAGATAGGAGTAATCCGAACAGTTATGAGGAAGCCAGCACGTCTGCAGAGTTTAGTCCGTCTGCAAGCGCATGTCAACCCTCGCCTTCGTACGTAAACGGTTAGTTCTTGTTGTCTTTCATTTAAGTCTTATGTTCACGTTGGTCTTCCTCTTCAGTTTATATTTCATCACTAGTTGAATGTCCTTTGTTGTCTTTTATAGCCAAATGTGCTTTTAATTGTCTCTGTTTATTACCATTTCTTGGTTTTCTTTTACAGAGGAACAAGTGCTTGGTGAAGCTCCCAAGAGAGGAAGGAGTAAGTATTACTACATTCTACGTCAGTTAACGTATTTTTCTTTTCTTTTTTCCTTCTTTTATTCTCTTCACCACTGATCGGCTCGTTTGCCGCTTGGGCGATCGGTCACATCTCTGTTACGCACTGTTGTCAAGTACTGGGCATGAACTGGCTCCTGAATATATCTGCATCTTCTTCAGTGTTGGTCAAGTCTGGTCTTGAAAGAGCTCACACTCGGTGCTGTCACAACACTCTATGGTAGATTGTTCCAAGAGTTCACAATAATTCTTAATCAGAAAAAAATTGCCCTCACTGTTTTCTGGACTTGGGCTTTTTCAACCTTGAGGTGTGACCCTGTGGGTCGAACGTCCGCCAGCTCCAGGTATGTACAGTTGGCCACACTTCTGACTTTACCACTTAACGCTGCCAATCCTTTCTCTCCCTGAGGTATGAACCACCGAACCCTGAAGTGTAAATTCGAAAAATTCAATAGTGAGCGAGTGAGCGAGCAGGAGGGGTTGATTTTGCCACTGACCGGGGCTAGTTTATTGTGCACCCCATACTCATCCTGTGAGCGGTAGCGCAAAAGGATTACAGAGTAGAGTTCACAAAGGGTCAGTATAACTAGCCCCCGTGGTCAGGATATTATGGCATTAAATTTTAGAGTACAGGAATGTGAGGCAGTATGTCTGGCCGCACACTTTACATTTAGTCTTGTTCACATCTGTTTGAGGAACATACTGCCAGAGGTACTTCTATCCTAACCTTAGTCTAGTGGGTCCCAAACTGGGGGGCGTGAGGTGGGTACAGGGGGGTTGTTAAGCCATCTGCCAAAATTTGTTATTTTTTGTTCAAAAAGAATATAATGAAGAAACTCTTTCAGGAGTAACTCTCTCTCCGTTTGAATCTCCCACACATCCGTGCAAAACCAAAGTATAGCAGTCACCCCTATCCGTTTTCTATCATTTCATCTCTCTCTCCTTACGCGTCTTGTACTTGTCATGGATCCCATACTGACTCACACTACTCACACTGCTCGTATCTTTCACAACACTACCAGCCACCGATCCTCCCTCATCTTCAGTTACGGTATGTTATAATTTATCTCAAACTGTGTGTTTTAGTTTTTCGTTGGAAAGCGCTATTTTCGGTCTAGCTCTTTACGATGGGAGTTGATAAGATCTCCTTACTACACTGGAAATAAGGTCGAAAACCCTTTGAAAATAGGGTAGAACATCGATTTGTGGCAGACAAGAAAGTATCAGCTTGGCTTTCGCGTCGTCAGGTGCTCTCGTCCCGTCAATGAACTATTGATGAAAAAAGAAGTTTTGGGGGCTGAACAGTGAGACAGTGAGGTATTACTTGTATATGGAATTCCGCGTTATGCACTGTTGAGGTATATAGGTAGCCTCGTGTTTCCTAGCTGGAATTAGTGAAATACTACTACGACCCCATAGTTGTCACGGGCAATCCCCGTAACGTGACTGCACCCAAAGACAGAGTTATTGGTGACCAGGGTATTATTCGTTTCAGCTACTCGTTCATATTATTGGTATTTAGAATAAATGTCCTTTTCCATACATTCTGAGTATTTTAATTACACCTTATACTACTTGTCTGCTATCTCTATATTCTGTGCTCGGCTCACCCTTACATGAGTCAGCCTTTGCGATACAGTTCCCAGATAATCAAACAAATATGATTTTACTTCATAAGATCGTGACCATTGCTTGAAATACCTGTACTGGGTATCACTTGTATTTGTATTTTCATCATAACTGCCTCATCAAAATGAGAGGACACAACATTATTCTACTCCGTACATTGTCTGCAATGATTCCACTACCAGCAGCCCAGAGTAAGAGTTGGTGGTGGAGGCAGGGCAGGTGGAGTCGAGGGTTCCCTCTCGTGCACAACATAGAAACTTTATTACTTTTAAGGCCTTTATGCAACAGCTAAATCACTTTGCATCATAAATTCTTCATCTGATAAATATAATAATAATGAGACTGGCAATAGTTTGTTACCCATTAACTTAACTGTTTGGCACATTTGTACTGTACTATGTGGCTTGCTGATTCTCTACAGGACAGCTGCCAACTGAACTATATTTGTTCACATCAAGCTCGTATTATAACAAATATGTGTTGCCCACGTCCTGACTGTTATGATTAATAATTAACCCTTTTAGTACGACCTCTCCTTACCTACTTTAATGTGTTGTCTAATGGCAGACCCTGCTGCCATATGGCATCACAAAAATTGTGCTAATCTGACTTTTTGCCTCATTTACACACAATTGCAGGGTCTCAATTGTTTCTCTTACTATTGACAACACAACATACTGTATATAACCTTTCTCACTCTTGATCGGTTTTATTCTTTCTATTCTTTTATTTGTTCTATGATATCAGCTGACAATAGTATTACAGCGGGCCTTCTAGGATGGGTCCCACTCGTCAGGAAGGTTGTGGACCCCAAGGCCGACCTGATCATCAAACTACCGGGGCCTCAACATACGTCACCGCGGTTACTGGAGGATCGGCTTTTTTTAAACTTCATTTTTCCAACATTCGCGGCCTTAGATCCAATTTTCCTTCTGTGCAGCACCATTTATTAACCTTTTCCTCCGACCTCTTGCTACTATACTCTCTCTCTCTCTCTCTCTCTCTCTCTCTCTGATAATAAATACTGAGGCAGCCTCTGTTGTGGTTACAGAAGAGCGAGGACCCAAATTATGGGAGTTTTTACTGGCGCTGCTCGATGACCCAGCTAGTAACCCGTCCATCATCCGCTGGGAGAACCAGGCACAACACATCTTCAGGCTCATCAACCCTCAGGAAGTTGCGCTCAGGTGGGGCCAACGTCGACCAAAACACAACACTCTGCCCTATGATTACTTCGCCCGGGCACTCAGGTAGATAAACCGCCTCTCACCTGCTTGTTGACTTATTACCTCACACAGGTAGATAAACTGCCTCTCACCTGCTAGTTGACCCATTATCTCACAGAGTGAATATATGTATGAATGTCTTATTTGTAGACATTCATTATGTGTACATATGAATACATTTTCATCATGTGTACGTGTGTGGATAAATATTCGTCATGTGTACGTGCGTAGACATATTCATCATGTGCACAGGTGTAAACATATTCACCATGTGTACTCGTGTAGACATGCTCATCATGTATACGTGTGTAGATAAATATTCACCGTATGTACATGTAGACATAATCTTACTCATCAATAGCAAGACATTACAAGACATATTAACGTTATTTCAGATACCACTACAAGACGGGCATGTTGGTCTCAGTTCCCGAGAGAAAACTTGTGTACAGGTTTGGAGACAAAGTGTTCGAGCGGAGTCATTCAGCTGACACGGAGACTTTTCATGATGACTACTAATGGCTCTTGGTGGCTCCTGATGGATCTAGGTGGCTCCTGCTGGTTACTTGTGGCTACTGGTGGCTACTGGTGGCTCTTGATGGCTACTGGTGGCTGCTGGTGGCTCCTCATGGCTACTGGTGGCTCCTCATGGCTACTGGTGGCTCTTCATGGCTACTGGTGGCTCCCGATGGCTACTGGAGGCTCCTGGTGGCTGCTGGTGGCTCCTCATGGCTACTGGTGGCTCCTCATGACTACTGCAGGCTCCTGATATCTATTGGTGGCTCCCGATGGCTACTGGTGGCTCCCGATGGCTACTGATGGCTACTGGTGGCTCTTTATGGCTACTGGTGTCTCCTGGTCGGTTCTGATGTCTACTGGTGGCTCCTGATGTCTCCTGATGGCTACTGGTGGCTCTTGATGGCTACTGGTGTCTCCTGGTCGGTTCTGATGTCTACTGGTGGCTCTTGATGTCTCCTGAAGGCTCCTGATGGCTACTGGTGGCTCTTGATGGCTACTGGAGGCTACTGTAGAAGAAAATTAACGTTTGCAAACAATAAGTGTATCTCTGTAGCTTTACAGATCTCATACAACCATGGGATATCTGATAGACCCTACCGACTGTCACCTTGACTCGCACTGCCCCCTCCAAGCCACTGCCCCCCCCTCCCCAAGCCACTGCCCCCTCCCTGCCCCACTCACTGCCCTCCCCAAGCCACTGCCCTCCCCCAAGCCACTGCCCTCCTTCCCAAGCCATTGCCCTCCTTCCCAAGCCACTGCCCTTCCTTCCTGCCACTGCCCTCCTTCCCAAGCCACTGCCCCAAGCCATTGTCCCCAAGCCATTGCCCCCCAAAAGCCACTGCCTCCCCCCAAGCCACCACCCCACCCCCACACGTGTTGCAAAGTGTGGTCCATCTGTGTATATAATAGCCTGTGTACTAGCTTTGTATATACTTCGCTCGTGAACTTGGTACAGTAACGTGTTTATGGGCTGGGTGACGGGAAAACTATGCTGTAAGATTTATATTAATACAGTATTATGTCACAAGATGTTGTACGTGCCGTGTACACCATTGTGGGAGAGGAAGTTATTTATTTTACTTCTTTTATTTCGTAATTTTTATTCTTTATTTTCTTTATTTCTTTATGCTTGTTTCCGTGTTTTATTCTCTACTTCAATTTCTCTTTCTTTCAATTTCTTACTTTTTTATTCCTTCTGTTTTATATTTCTTAGTAATTTTACTTCTTATACACATAACCTTTAACCTTTTAACATGTGGTAGCGTGGTGAGGTCTAGGGGACATGGATTCAGTTGTATTTAATGGTACCAAGATATGGAGAAGAAACAAAGGCATTTACTGCAGCGGTAATGACACCCCCAACACACAATAAAGAAGGTTTATTTAAAATGAAGTTGAGTATCTGAACACTTTACCAGAACCTAAACACTTGAACCACTCCTTAGGGTTCAATCACGACTTGACCAAATTTACGTCAACTCTGATACGAATTACATAGACCACTTGCCTTACTTCAACGACAGCCAAACAAGTATTCAACGTTAACAGTAAAATGGATGTAGTTGAATGTTGGTGTCCATTTTGCTGAGTCTTCGTAGTTTTGTGAGTTATAAGTGGGCAAGCATTGTTTTATGTGTTTTGTTATTTCTGTTCTTGTTATTGTGAGTCCCAGCATTTTGCCTTCATTGGAGTATTGTATATGTTCGTTGTTGACTGTGATTGGTGCTGGGTTTGTTTTAGCAACATTAATTATCTTTTGATTCTGCGCGGTATGCAAGAATTAAACTGATATCAAGTACATATAGGAAGGCAATACTACTTTGTGGTGAGCCGGCCAACCGCAGCCCTAAGTCTACTCATGAATATAGTGATACAATTCAGAGTTTTTCTATTGTTGACAGGTTCTGCTGTCGAGGTTAGTGAGTTTCTTCGATACTTTTACTTTTTACTTTTATCCTCTTTACCACTGATCGGCTCGTTAGCCGCTTGGGCGATCGGTTACGTCTTAAGTCTGTTACACATGTTGGCAAGTACTGGACATGCACTGGGTAAAACTGACAATAATTTCAAGACACTCATCGGATTCGCTAAGGTCTGTAAATCAAGGAAATATAACTTCAGTATTGAATTGCTATATCATAACTTCACGAGACATACCACTGATCAGCTGCTTGCCTGGCAGTCAAAACACATCGTCTTAACATAATTTACACTGCACGTAAAAATAGATGAAGCCTTCAACATATACTCAATACACCTTGACTGCTTCAGCACACGGTAGGTATATTTGACTTGGCTACTCATACAGATTACATGTATACATTTAAATTTACACTATAGAAGCGCACTTTACGCAAAGAGAGAAAATGGACGGTATTTCTCACCAGAGAAAGCGAGTCTCGAGGGGCGACTCCGTAGTTTTGCGCATGTTTTGTGGACATGGAAGCATAATATGACAAAGTAGTGGTGAAAATATAAGCTGTGTAATTATGACCATGATAGTGTCGTATAAATATGTTAATTGTTTAAGTAGCTTTAACAGTGCCTAATGTACCAAGTACATTATAGTATAGCTGTACTCTAGTGTGACAAATATTAAGGTCAGGAGTCGAATTATCTGTGATACTTATAAGTGCCTTTAATTAGCACTAAGATGATGCAGTATTCCATTATAACTGTGACCTATTCTCTCTGTAGGGGAGATGGTGCGCCTCTCTCTCTGTAGGGAAGATAGTGCTGTGCTTGTGTGATATGTCTCTCTCTCTTGCAGTGTAGTGGCCAGGTATTAGCAAAATACCACTTGTATATAAGGACTTCTGGTATAAGGTGATTTTTAATAAACATAATAATACTTAATACAAACATAGTGTTTTAATGTCTTTTTGATCAGTGTCGTGATGACAACAGCACTGAGAACTGTATACCTGCGTTGTCGTTATACATGTTGAACAGAGACGTTACCGAGAACAAATTCTGGCTTGAATGTCATGTACACTAATACTGACACGTTCCTTGATAAGAGAGAGGAGTTTGAAACACTACTAAGAGTACACCAACCAGATATTGCAGGAGTTGTAGAACTGTTGTTCAAGAACAGGAGAATCGACCCAGAGGAATGTGAGTTCAGTATTGCTGGATATGACTCATTTACGAACCTAACTCAAGAATCCTGCAGGAGGGGTGTGGTTATTTACGCTAGGCAAGACCTTAGAGCCAGCCAGGCGAGGGTACAGGGAGAGGATGTTTTTGAAGAGTCCAAGTGGTGTAAAATTAAATTAAAGGGAGGGGACTTACTTATCGTCGGGTGTATCTACAGATCCCCAAACTGTGGCCCATTAAATCAAAGGAACTTAAGAACCTTAATAAACAATGCGGCGATGCTCAACCCCAGCCACCTCCTTATCATGGGGGACTTTAACTATGGCGACATCGATTGGAGAAACGAGTCAACCCCGAATGACTTGAATAATCCTGCTACTCTTTTTGTAGAAACTCTGAGAGATAATTTTCTGTTCCAACATGTGAGAGACCCGACACATTACAGAGGGGAGCAAACACCCAAACCACTAGACTTCATCATAACAAACGAGGAGAGTATGGTGGCCAAACTGGAACACCACCTTTGCCCCGTGCTGGCACCCGCCAGTCACCATGCATAAAAGCCGTCATTCAGATTTAACTGTTACCTAGTTAAAGATAAGGCCAGGCCGTATGCAAATATTATTACAAGGGAAATTACAATGGGATGAGGAAGAGATGAGGGTATCAACTGCCTGACTTTGGCCAAGGCATAAGAACGGTGACACTACGCTGAACATCAGTAACTAGTAAAATGACCCATTTGATCGATAAATATATGCACGCCACCAAACCAGTGCTTAGGAATACGAGGATCCTTCCACACATGAACCATGCGGCGGTCGACAAATTAAGAAGAAAACCCAGAAATTCAAAGAAGACGTGGGTTGGGTCAAACGATGAGCAAGACAGAGGATGTATGCAAGAGCCAGAAACTGCTAAAGATAGAGTGTAGGAGGGCTGAAAAGGAGTTCCAAAGGCTGGTTGCACGCGAGGTCAAGTCAAACCTAAAGGCGTTTTTAATACATAAAAGTCGAATTGAAAAACGCGAGTAGGGAGACAGACCTGAGGCTTGAAGATGGTAGTTACGCAGATTCTGACCAGGATAAAGCTGGAGGCATTGAACAGCTTTTTTCTCAGTGTCTGGCAAGAGAGGATGCAACTAACCTTCCTGCGTTTGAGGACAGACGGTTCGATTATTGCACTGACCCACATTGTGTTCACAGAAGAGGGTATTAGAAATAAACTGTCCAGGCTAAAGGTCCATAAGAGTCCTGGACCTGACATGGTGCATCCTAGAGTTAAGGGAGCTGTGCAACGAGCTTGAAAGAGCCCCAAGATTCTGTTTTGTAAATGCCTGATGAACAAAATGGTCCCCCAGTGAATGG
>NW_024715228.1:5379789-5412289 GCF_018991925.1 Homarus americanus
GGAAGGTTTCTAAGTCCCGGAATCATTTTGTCATTCTTTCGCTGCAACTGACCTCTAGTGAACCATTCTCTAATAGGGGCAATCTGTGAACTGAACCGCGATAATCGAGGTGTGCGCCTAACTAGCGCAAGAGTATTGCACAAGACCTCTGCACTCTTGTTACTTACACTTCTAGATATAAAACCCGGCCACTCTGTTTGCCTTGTTTATTTCGAACACATTAACACACACTGTTTTCTAGGCCGTAGGTCCGGGCTAGCACCCCAGGTCTCTTTCACAAAGCCCACTTCTAGGCTGATGTTGTTAAGGCTGTATACATTATAAGTATTTGTTCTTCCATATGTACGCTGCACTTGCTGGTGTTGAAATTCATTTGCTATTTTTCAGACCACCCTTGCAGTTTATTTTAGATCCTCCCAATGCATTTGAATCCTGCCCTGAATTAATTTGCCGCCCAATTTTGGTGCCTATCCAAATCCTGCTTATGTCACTGCTGATCCTAGCATCTAAATCGTTTGCGTAGATTGGCGAACAAGAGTGCCTAGTACTGACCCCTGGGGAACCCCACTGGTTACACGGCCCACTCAGATTTAACACCATCTACGCGACCCTCTGCTCTATCGGTGAGCCATGATTTTATCCAATCTTCTTATAACTTCCCTCGATACCATGAGCCTTAATTTTTCAGAAGCCTCTGATGCGGTACTCTGTCAAATGCTTTGCTAAAGTCTAAGTAAATAACATCGTACTTTCGCTCATTATCTACTACCTCGAAGACTTTCCTAAAAACGTTAGCAGATTTGTTAGACAAGATTTTCCCTTTGTAAACCTGTAGTGGACGTCTCCCCTGGCAACCGCGTAGCCACAGCCACCACCTGCTACCGCTTTCCCAGCAACCAACCAGATGTTACCGTAACTTAGCAACGAAACTAGTCACCGGCGACTTCTCGGGTTTTCCCAACATGACCTCATAGCGGCTGCTGGGCATATAAGCTCTTGGTCTCCATTGAGATTCATTCTGACCATTTCCAAAACAAGCAACACCTTCCTCCGCCGCTGCCTGGCTGCCTTGCTTCTCTCGCCCGCCTGGCGGCCCTCGCCTCCCGCCAGCCAGCATGGCGACCCACCAGCCGTCCTTCTCTGAGCTTCCTCACCAACCAATCCTCATTCTGCCCATCTTCCTGAACAAGCAACACCTCCTCCAGCAAGCCCAGCTGTCAGCATTCATTCAACCAGGAAAGGCCAGCAACAGGCAACATCTTCTAAGGAAGCCTTGCACATCACCCTCCTTCAACACGCTACCACCTAACGTCTCTACTGAGCAAAGCTCACACACAGCACCTCCAGCACCAGACTGTCTATATCATATAACTTATATTATACAAGAAACCACATTAGGAGTTTCCTCTTCCATCCTGAGTGCTAGACAACATTAATATTCGATACCCCTGCCAAACCCATGTTGAGAGCTTCCAGATTAATTTGTTTTTCTAGATGCGACGTGGATGCCATTCGCTATAATTGATTCAAGAAATTTCCCCCACTACTGACGTCAAAACTGACGTGGTTTGGTAATTTGACGCTGATGCTCTGTCTCCTTGTTAATATGGGTACTACCTTGCCTGTTTCACAACTCTGGCACAACCCAGTGTCTAATGATTTTATAAATAAGTTTACGAGGGGTCCGCTAATCTGTTCCCTACACCTTTTAAGACTAGAGGAAAAAATTTCATCCGGCTGTGGGGATTTTGTATTCTTTTTAGTATATTTATCTTCTTAAGAACATCCTCTTCGATAGTGATATTCTTTAATTTCTTCCTTTTCCCTTTAAATATCAGTTCCACCTCCGGAATTTCACACGTACCTCTTCTAGAAAATCCGATAAGAAGTAGTTGCCTTGAACCCCACAATATATATATATATATAAGTATTGTGCTACTTTTCATTGAGACCCGCTCCTTTTAAGGTCTGTTCTCGCTACCTGTGGTCACAAGTATCTGGCAACCCTGCAGTGGTGATGTATACAAACAAGCGGCTTCAGAAAGACAGACAGACGTACACGTGATGCCTCTTCCTCCAGCTCTTGCTGCTAAATTAGCTAAGAGGGGAATAATTAATGTCCCCAAAGATCCAGGTAAGTGAAGTAGTGATGTATTACTGTACGAGCTGTAAGGTGGCGGCCTTATTTACGTGTTGCCTCCCTTCCGTCCGCCAGGCTTCATGAACTAAGTGATCACAATAATTGCAATAACCCCCACAAGTAATATTAGATTTAACGCTCAAATTTTGAAACGCTAGGACGAAGTGCTTTCTTATTATCCCCAGTGCATCATCATCATACTAAGTTGGTACACCTGTTCATCATATCGGCAACAGCTAGAGATGGGGAGGGAGTCGTCCTGTATGGCATACTAAATACTTCAATATAACAGGAAATACATAAAGCTTTGCTAATGTGTGTATCGCCGAGTCGAAACAAGCCATAGGTAAACAAGCTGCCGGACTGATGGTGATAGTAACACTGAAATATACCTACATTAATTAGAAGTGTTTAGGAACCTCATAACTGACAAGGTGACCCTCAGAACGAACATTTTTACCATTATGTATGAGAACACCCTCAACCACCAGAAGGAGTTTTTTCGATTTTCTTCATTTGTTCCACTGATGTTCTAACACTAAACTGTAGTACCAGTAAGTATTTTGGGTAAGGGGTGATCATTTATTAGAATCTAACCTAACCAACCAAAGAAACCTAACACTTAGAGGGGCCATATTAAACTGTAAGTACTTATTATGATATCTGGTACTACGAAATTAACTTGTTGAAGCACTGTGGTGTACTTATGCTTTTGTGGACTTAAGAGTCCCTCGGACTGAGCTTAATTGGTTGAAACAAAGCATCTATGCGGTGACTCATCAGATTTTAGAGTTATTAGTGTTTACTGTAAAAATTACACTCTTCACATGCCAAATCATGTAAAACATCATTTTTGTGTCATATGATCAGTTTTCACTCATGCTTACCCCACAATTTCCCCCATTCTTTATGCCCCGCCCACTACAGGTAGGTTATATAATGGCCATAGAGAGAAACTAAAACAAAACAATTACTATACAGAGTAATTATAAGAGGGATGAGAAAGACAGACAAACAATTGCTAATTTTTATTTAGAGAATATATGACTTACAGTATTAGAAAATATTAGCTATTAATACTGTATTACAGTTCTTGTGTTCCTAAATCACTTATTTTACTAAGATAAATGTAAGAGAAGTTCTTCCTTCCACCTCAAAAAAAAAGCCACACAAATCGAGTGGATGTGTTGCAGTTGTCATATTTTTGCCGTTATAAATTATACTTGTACTACAGTACAATATTCACTATCTGATGTATTGTACATGATGATATAAGCCAATTGTAAATTGATACTAAGTTTGTAATAGTACTGTATAGTCAACGTTCACCTCTCCTGAACCATGAAACTCAGATTCACTCATGAACTGGCACATTTATGGACAGAATAATGTATCAGTCTACTGCTTCAAGTTCATGAATCTTAATCTAGGGATTGTGGTTCAGGGGAAAAGGCAAATAGACATTTGTGTTGACTGTACATGAAGTGGAGCACACAGAAGGTATTAAGAAATTTTGCCTCTGGTTGTGGTGCCTTGTGAAACTGTGAGGAATAACAAAGACTTAAGGTATGAATTTTATAGTGATATCAGTCTACTGCACCGTATCATACAGTGATATATCAGTCTACCGCACTGTATCATACAGTGAGGCCCTCAGTCTACTCAAAACTCTATGCAGGCTGTGCGATATTTCAGTCTACTGCTCTGTATGGTACAGTGATTCAGTCTTACAGCACTGTATGGTACAGTGATCTCAGTCTACAGCACTGTATGGTACAGTGATATCAGTCTACTGCACTGTATGGTACAGTGATATATCAGTCTATTGCACTGTATGGTACAGTGATATATCAGTCTACTGCACTGTATGGTACAGTGATATCAGTCTGGCTGCACTGTGGTACAGTGATAGTCAGTCTATTGCACTGTGGGCGATATACAGTGATATAAAATAGTCTACTGCACTGTATGGTACAGTGATATCAGTCTATTGCAAATGTACAGTACAGTATATACATTTTGAGATGTTTAATTTAAGTGTTATCTTCGTTAATTACAGATCATCATCCCATGTTTTAATATTTATTATGCAAAACACTATTGAAGCCAGCGGTAAAAGCAAGATACAAAGAACTCCTCAAAAAGTTTATTTTCAAGCTGTAAGGGGTTGAATAGGAGTTCCTTTTGTGGCTCTTACAGATGTTAATAAAAGTGGTATTGTACTCTATTATATTGTGTTTCTCTGTACATTTTGTACCACATCATAATAAACTTTTCTTAACACCCTCAAAGCATATCCAAACCCTTTAAAATTAATATCCAGAGTTGTTGATATTGTATTGGTGGAACAAAACAATTATCCAGAGTTTAAAGTTTGAGGGATCATTGGTAATTATCCAGTATAATATAGTTTCACAACAAGATTGTACAATTATCGACTGGCTGTTGTACTTATTTTTAACGCCTCCACAGTTTTTCGAGCCTGAGCCTTGAGTCTCGCAGAGAAGAAATTATTGCTGAAGATTATGGCATGAGACCCCACAACAAATCCCTCCCCTCAACTACACACCCGTAGAATCTCAAGTCATTGACCCATACCTGGTGAGTGCAAGAAAACTTTTGTTATCTTGGACATTCGTTTTTCATTCCCCCCTACATCCTTGTGTGTAAGGTGAAGAGTTAAGAAGCGTTTACAGCTTCAACAGGGAAGCATGCTAAGTCTATGCTTGCCTTTATGTCTCATGAGTTAAGGGCATAGAAGCCTGAAGAGTCAATGGTTTATGTTTAAGCAAGTTATTGGAAGCTCCAACAACTCTCCCTGAATACGAATTTGTAACTTTCGATTTACAGTGCGCAGGTACCTACTTTTCTGTTAGGTGAACAGGGATAAGGGATGCTGGGAAGTGTGTCCAAACAACTTCCAATCGCCCGGAATCAACTGGTGGATATCTCGCTATGGCAAGAGCTGCACGCTTCTACCCAATCGCACCCCCAATTTGGACGCTAATATTTTCATCCTTTAAACCTCTATGAGATTCGTTTGGGAAAATTTGCAATACTGATTTCAGGTTATGATGTACAGTATGTCCTTTAACATCTCACACAGGTACAGTACAGTAGTCTATGCAAGGTTCTGTATTCATCTATAGTATATTTTTATTCTTTTATTAGTATTATTACTGGTTACTGTAGTACAGGCAGCCCCAACTTAAGTAAAGGACCTGACTGAAAATAAGCATCTGTTGCCTTTCTTATCATTGATTGGCTTACTGTTACCATTGTTTGTATACCTGCACTGTCTAGGTACATTGCTTGTATACCTGCACTGTCTATAGGGTACATTGTTTGTATACCCGCACCGTCTAGGTATTACTGTTTGTATACCTGCACTGTCTAGGTACATTGTTTGTATACCCGCAATTGTGTAGGTATTGTTTGTATACCTGCACTGTCTGCTAGGTACATTGTTTGTATGGCCTGCACTGTCTGGGTGGCCATTGTTTTTGTATACCTACACTGTCTGCGTACAATTGTTTTTGTATACCTACTGTCTAGGTACATTGTTTGTATACCTGCACTGTCTGGGTACATTGTTGTATACCCGCACTGTCTGGGTACATTGTTTGTATACCTGCACTGTCTAGGTACATTGTTTGCATACCTGCACTGTTCAGGGTATTATTTGTTTTTGTATACCTGCACCGTCTGGGTGGCTATTGTTTGCACGTACTGTCAGGGTGGCTACTGTTTGTATACCCGCACTGTCTAGGTACATTGTTTGTGTATACCTGCACTGTCTAGTGGCTACTTTCGTATACCTGCACTGTCTGGGTACATTGTTTGTATACCTGCACTGTCTGGGTACATTGTTTGTATGGCCTGTACCCGTCTGGGTACATTGTTTGTACATACCTGCACTGTCTGGGTACATTGTTTGTAAGGCCTGCACTGTCTTGGTTGGAGTCAATGTAAACTGGCACAACTATTTTACTGTATTAATATCTTTCTATCTATCTTTTTAGGGTTATGCCGCTGCCCCAACAAGTGGAATGTGTACCATGAGTGCAGTGACATGTGCCGGACCAGTGGAATGAACGAAAACACCAATCCCTGACTATGAACTAAAAGAACCAAAAAAATGCTGACCAAGTACATCTTACCTACCACTGGCAAGAAGTATGAATTCCCTGGCATGTGAGTATTACTGTAGTGTACCCTGGCATGTGAGTATTAGTGTACCCTGGCATGTAGCATAGTGTACCCTGGCCTGTGAGTATAAGTGTACCCTGGCATGTGAGTATTAGTGTGTTCTGGCATGTGAGTATTAGTGTACCCTGGCATGTGAGTACAGTGCATCTTGCATGGAGTATTAGTGTACCCTGGTACGTGAGAAGAAGTGTACCCCTGCCTGTGAGTATTAGTGTACCCCTGGCCTGTGAGTATTAGTGTACCCTGGCATGTGAGTATTAGTGTACCCTGGCATGTGAGTATTAGTGTACCCTGGCCTGTGAGGCTAGTGTACCCCTGGCCTGTGAGCATGAGTGTACCCTGGCATGTGGGTATTAGGTGTACTCCTGGCCTGTGAGTATTAGTGTACCCTGGCCTGTGAGTACAGTGTACCGGCATGTGAGTATTAGATTACCCTGATGTGAGTACATAACAGGTAGTCCTTCAAGTTATGAACAGATTGAGCCAAAGTTTCCTCCCTGTACTAACACTGGACCATTAGGGTGTGTCACATACGGAGGCGAATTTTTTGAGTTTGAAAAATCGGCCCATGGTATTAATGATGTAGTTCTATGTGCAGAATCGTATATCTTCAGATTTGAAAAAGTTTTCATTTTTGCTAGGTAAATTTTAACTTGAAATCTTATGAAAATTCAGTATTCCCCACCCTTTACCACAACACCACTAAATGAAGCTTATTCAGTAAAGTAAATGTATCAGGTTAATTCTATTAGATGAAAACGATCCAGAATAGTGGTGTTCCAATGGACGGCCAATATTTGCCAAATTTAATATTCCTTAGGAAAACAAAATCATCAAATACAAAAACCGTTTTACTACTACGACCCGGTGTTGCTTTTCGCACACCATAGAGAGAGAGCATGTCTTTCTTGCTTCTGTTTCTACTCATCACCTCCCCTGCTGACCACCTGAGCTCGATGTAGCCTCTCCTCCCTCTCCTGGTTGTACACGGACTGCTGGCCTCAGCCACTTGCTGTACAACGCTTCTATACTCTTGGTGTGCGAAAGGGCCAGGCAGGGACATGCATGGGGTTGTCCAGGAAAGCTCTGACCAAACATTGGTGAGGCTGCAGGTAAGAGGGGTCTCACTGCCAGCCTGATGTTATCCAGACCTATGAGGATCAGTGAGGGCTCCTTGGCACTCAGATTGACTTCAGGAGTCTTCCTGACCCTGAAGGAATCGTCACCAACTGATTCGGCCAGTGCCCAGATCCTCTCATAAGTCTCTAGCATCCAAGATCTTTTGACTGCCACTCTTCTCTCCTCTCATCCTACTGCAGAGCATTGTTCGCAGAACGGCCTCGGATGAGCACAGAAGATCTCCTCACAGTTCGCTCCACAATCTGGACCAAACTTTTTGGCTGACTCCTCAGGAGCTCAAGCTGGAAAGAGAACATGCCTCGGACCTTCGGAGAAATCCATGACTCTGACCTTGGTGGGAACCAATTTGGCAAGTAGACACTCACGACATGAATTGACAATAAGTCTCAGGTTGTGAAGCTGGTTCCCTTTCAGCTTGGCGATGAGCGCAATCTAAATTTGCAGAACCTGAGAGCCAAGTAGAGCCACCTAGAATGTGAGGACTGGACCCATCTGCAGGTAAGTAAGTCTATCAGGCATGACCCCAGTTTTGATGGCACGCAAATCATAAACGGTTAGTACTGGTCAGTACTCAGGTCGCCACGACAGTATGTGCAAGCTCAACGAAAGTGGAGGCCAAACGTGATTTTCAAAGCTCGATTTATTTCAACTCAGTGGCAGAGTCCAGCATCACGCCAAGAGGACCAGACCATCTGTTGTTTGAAAGAGTCTGCCATCCAGCTCCTGGATCAGATGTCTGAGTGGCAACTCGTTGGTGTGGAGGTCAAGAACAATCCAGACCGCTTCCTCCCAATCTTCCGCCATCCACTCCTGTATGACACCCCCTTGCCACCCTTGTGTTCGTGTTGGTGCTGTCCCCTCCAATGGCTCTGCAGGGTCTGGTCTACGTTCTCTCTGGAGCCAGTTCACAATGTTATCTGCCAATTATCTCAGCTGGTTTCCCTTCTGATGTCATCTTTCTGGAGTGAAATGCCACAAATACTTCCTCCTGGTTCACTGCAGCAGGAGTAGCGTTCCTCCGCCTCATGGTGAGGGAACAACTTGTCAGAATTCCAACTTTTCATGAACACTTTAGTGTCATCCCTTCTCCCATCAAAGAACAAACAATTGATTCCATTTTCTTATCCCCTTATCAAACTCCTCTTCTAGGTTACTGACAAGTTTCTCCTGAGCTCTTACTTTGTTATGATCTATCACCAGGTGAACATCATCAGGTGTTATCAAACCATCAATAATCCAGGCAGCTGTTGCTATCTCTGCAGTTTCTCTGAGACCGTGTGGTGTCGCATGCTGGCTAAAGAGCTATGCTCGGGATATCTTTCCTATTTCGAATCTTATGCCTGGAAGGTTTGGGATCATTATTTTCTGGGTTAGGGACAAAGTCACCATTCTCCTGGTCAGCACTCGGATCAGCCATGGGGAAGTTTCATTAAACTCCTGAATCAGTTTGACTCCAATCATCGGCCTTTTACCTCACCCTGGGCCTTCAAGTCTTTTCCCTCGGCAACTCTTCTCCTCTTTCTGTCTCTGTGGCAGCCTGTCTCTTGACCTCGAATATCTTGCTAGAAATCATGAGAGCCCCCTATACTGCCAGTCTCTCTGTGCTTTGGACAAATGCCAGTTCGACACAGGAATCTTCAGTTCAAAACACAGGAGATGTGGGCCTCGATTTATGTAGTCACGACAGCATCCAAGCAAAACCTCAGGACAGAGAACAATTGGGCACTTGCAAGTAATTATGTCAATAACTGGTCCAGTTGCTGGCAAAGCTGTCCTTAACTGCAAAGTTTTCCTCTCCCAAGAGAGATATCTTGCCTTTTCCCAACTGGCTAGCAGTCTCTCACTCTCAATCTTCTTCTGACTTGTTATGACTGGAGGCTTGAACTGAGCTGCTAGCCAGAGTGTACTGTGCCAAGACAGCTTTTGGTCATATATCACTGGCAATGTCTTTGTTTCTGTGTAAGTTCTTGGTTCTTTTCACTGATTTGCCTGATTAAAACACCGTGACTTCAAAGCATCTCTCTCATGTAGGCAACTCCCACTTCAGGAGCTCTCTCCCAGACCCAATATAGTGACTGAGATGGTTGATTTTGGTTCCTCGTCCTGACACAAGCAGCCATCGCAGTCATTATCAACTTATAAAATGCATCAGAATCTGAAACAGAAAAATATTGTTAGTTGGGTTGTTAAAGAGGAAGTCAGAAAGCAATGTTCACTATTTAATTGTAATGCACTAATGCAGCTTGTAATGTGTTAGATCCATGTAGGATGGCCTTCACTACCAAACATGGCAGGTTTTATCTGGGTACCACAGTTTCCTCCTGTACTCAACACTGGACCATGGAGGGAGGGCCTTCACTACCAAACATGGTAGGTTTTCTGGGTACTGCAGTTTCTCCCTGTACTAAACACTGACCATGGAGGATGGCCTCACTACCAAACATGGCAGGTTTTCTGGGTACTACAGTTTCTCCTGTACTAACACTGACCATGGAGGATGGCCTTCACTACCAAACATGGCAGGTTTTATCTGGGTACTACAGTTTCCTCCTGTACTAACACTGGACCATGGAGGATGGCCTTCACTACCAAACATGGCAGGTTTTCTCTGGGTACTACAGTTTCCTCCTGTACTAACACTGGACCATGGAGGATGGCCTTCACTACCAAACATGGCAGGTTTTCTCTGGGTACTACAGTTTCCTCCTGTACTAACACTGGACCATGGAGGATGGCCTTCACTACCAAACATGGCAGGTTTTATCTGGGTACTACAGTTTCCTCCTGTACTAACACTGGACCATGGAGGATGGCCTTCACTACCAAACATGGCAGGTTTTCTCTGGGTACTACAGTTTCCTCCTGTACTAATACTGGACCATGTAGGATGGCCTTCACTACCAAACATGGCAGGTTTTCTCTGGGTACTACAGTTTCCTCTTGTACTAACACTGGACCACAAGTATAAGAATATCATCATCAGCATCCTCTGGATTTTTTACCATATCCATGAAATATTCTTAATGTAACACAAATAAAAATATTGTGATGCCAGACAACAACTTTGGGGTTAATCAGGAGTTAGAACTGCAATTTAATTTCTTTTCTCTGTTGTGAAAATGTTGTTTGTTTACAGTGCACGTTATTACTACTGGAACACCGAGACAGACCTGGTGTCGTGGCTTCCTCCAGGACACCCTCGCTGCCAGGTGTCGCGCTCAGCTGCTACCCTTCGCAAGGAAATGGCAACAGAACTGAGCAAGAATCGCTCGGGAGGTTCAGAAAATGATACCGAGATGACCGGAGTAGAGGAGGAGGAAGATCAAGACGGTGATGACCACATGAGTGACAGATCTGAGGTACTGTACTGTAATCCTCCTCCTGAAGGTGTACTGTACTGTAATCCTCCTCCTGAAGGTGTACTGTACTGTAATAAACCTCCTGAAGGTGTACTGTTCTGTAATAATCCTCCTGAAGGTGCACTGTACTGTAATCCTCCTCCTGAAGGTGTACTGTACTGTAATCCTCCTGAAGGTGTACTGTACTGTAATCCTCCTCCTGAAGGTGTACTGTACTGTAATAAACCTCCTGAAGGTGTACTGTACTGTAATAATCCTGCTGAAGGTGTACTGTACTCCTCCTCCTGAGGGTGTACTGTACTGTAATAATCCTCAAGGTGTACTGTAATCCTCCTCCTCAAGGTGTACTGTACTGTAATAATCCTCCTGAAGGTGTACTGTACTACTCCTCCTGAAGGTGTACTGTACTGTAATCCTCCTCCTGAAGGTGTACTGTACTGTGGTCTCCTGGCAAAATGTAATCCTCCTCCTCAAGGCAGGTGTACTGTACTGTAATCCTCCTCCTGAAGGTGTAGTGTACGGCACAATCCTCCTGAAGGTGTACTGTACTGTAATAATCCTCCTGAAGGTGTACTGCACTGTAACCTCCTGAAGGTGTACTGCACTGCAATAATCCTCCTGAAGGTGTACTGTACTGTAATCCTCCCACAGGTACTGTACTGTACTAATCCTCCTGAAGGTGTATTAGGAATTGGTAATCCTCCCTCCTGAAGGTGTACTGTACTGCAATAATCCTCCTGAAGGTGTACTGTACTGTAATCCTCCTGAAGGTGTACTGTACCGTAATAATCCTCCTGAAGGTGTACTGCACTTCTCCTCCTGAAGGTGTACTGTACTGTAATAATCCTCCTGAAGGTGTACTGTACTGTAATCCTCCTCTTGAAGGTGTACTGTACTGTAATATCCTCCTGAAGGTGTGTACTGTACCTCCTCCTGAAGGTGTACTGTACTGTAATAATCCTCCTGAAGGTGTACTGTACTGTAATAATCCCTCCTGAAGGTGTACTGTACTGTAATAATCCTCTCAAGGTGTACTGTACCTCCTCCTGAAGGTGTACTGTACTGTAATCCCTCCTCCTGAAGGTGTGTACTGTACTGTAATCCTCCTGAAGGTGTACTGTACTCCTCTCCTGAAGGTGTACTGTACTCCTTCTCCTGAAGGTGTACTGTACTGTAATCCTCCCTCCCCAAGGGGGTGTACTGTACTGTAATCATCCTCCCTCAAGGTGTACTGTACTGTAATAATAATCCTCCTAAGGTGTGTACTGTACTGTAATAATCCTCCTCAAGGTGTACTGTACTGTAATCATCCTCCTCAAGGTGTACTGTACTGTAATCATCCTCCTCAAGGTGTACTGTACTGTAATAATCCTCCTCAATGTGTACTGTACTGTAATCCTCCTCCTCAAGGTGTACTGTACTGTAATAATCCTCCTCAAGGTGTACTGTACTGTAATCCTCCTCCTCAAGGTGTACTGTACTGTAATAATCCTCCTCAAGGTGTACTGTACTGTAATACTCCTCAAGGTGTACTGTACTGTAATCATCCTCCTCAAGGTGTACTGTACTCCTCCTTCTGAAGGTGTACTGTACTGTAATCATCTTCCTCAAGGTGTACTGTACTCCTCCTTCTGAAGGTGTACTGTACTGTACTGTACTCCTCCTGAAGGTGTACTGTTCTGTAATCATCCTCCTGAAAGGGTACTATACTGTGTTAGGGCCATCTGAAGATTAGGCCCCTAGCATACTTCACCTGATGGTGAAAGGACCTAATGATACCCGCTAGGTTAGGTTAGTTTTCGGGTGATTAATCTTAAGGTTATTCATAAGCTGTGCACCATAGGATTTTTTTTTTTCCATATTTTCTTTTCAGGTGAAGGAATCAAATGAAATAAATGAAGATGGCAGAGGAAACTAACACTAGAGGGAAGACTCTGTTTGATATTCATGTTCTGTATTATACTACATTCCCCTTACTTTACTTAACAACACCTTGGGGTCGTGTACCAGCTGACTCATCATACACAGATATTAAACTGACTCAGCCTATATTAAATTAACCAAACCTAACCTCAGATATAATAAGCTAGAGGCTAATATTCTGGTGATTCAAACTTAAATGTATACATTTGAAAGACAATCTTGGTTAACTTATAAAGTAACACAGAAGAGGTTCCTCACAGTAGTTAACATCAAGGGTTAACTTACAACATTTCAATATTATATAACCAAAAAAATAATAACAATTGTTGGTTGTGTTGAAGGGATCTGGCGATGAGTCGACACAACGAGAGAAGAGGGATCACGACCGTCGAGAGCGGAGCCGAGAGAAAGGCAGCAGGGAGCGTGGCAAAGAGCGCAGGGGCCGCAGGCAACCCCCCACCGAAGAGTTAGACCCCATGGATCCTGCGTCGTATGGGGAGTGTGGCAGGTATTTTAATTTGGGTGAGATGATGTGACACGACCACAGTCATTCCAAAGTTGTTTGTGTGTAGAGGTTATCCTGTACAGCAGTCCTCAAAATACTGTATAGGAAGGGTGTGTTAGTACAGACTGTACAGAAAGGATGTGTTAGTACAGCATTTTTTAAAATACTGTACAAAATACACCAGCTGATAAAAAGCGAAAATAAATAAAAAATGGCAAACCCAATTGGATGGGGATGTAGCTGTCAGTATTTACATGAATAAAATTTACTCGTGTTATAAACCTACCATAGAAGACATATTTCTGTGCACACAAACATTTACCAGTTCTTTGGATTCATTAAGATCTTTTTTCAACTAAGTTTTTTTTTTGTATTTTTTGTTGTTTTCTTACTTGTGGCCTCACTACTGTAGATGGCTCCATCCATAACACTGCTTTGTCTATCATAACTTTACTAAATGTGATCAGATTTGAAACAATTCACCACAAAGCAATGTATTGTTAGATATTACAATATTGTACTGTACAGAGTATCATATATATCAGGAAACTTTGATAATATGCTTCTGGTTTATTCATTAAATGGCAGCCATCTTCAGCTGTAGGGACGGTGGACATCATCAGTGGAACTTAGCTATAGGGACGGTCGACATCATCAGTGGAAGTTAGCTGTAGGGACGGTGGCCATCATCAGTGGAAGTTAGCTGTAGGGACGGTGGCCATCATCAGTGGAAGTTAGCTGCAGGGACGGTGGACATCATCAGTGGAACTTAGCTATAGGGACGGTCAGTCATTGGAGGTGCTGCGGGGCGGTGGTATCGTCGGTGATTGGCTGTGGGCGGTGGCCATCGTCTGGAAGTTAGCTGGCGGGGTGGACATCATCAATGGAAGTTATCTGTAGGGAAGGTGGCCATCATCAGTGGAAGTTAGCTGTAGGGATGGTGTGTCAGTGGAAGGTGCTTCTAGCAGGGGCGGTAGCCCATGTCAGTGGGAAGACCAGCTGGGGCCCGGTGGCCATCATGGTGATTGGCAAAGGTGGTGGACATGTCGGTGAGACTTGGCTGTAGGGGCCGGTGGCCATCATCAGTGGAAGTTAGCTGTGGGGCGGTGGACATCATCAATGGAAGTTAGCTGTAGGGTGAGCATGTCAGTGAGTTAGCTGTAGGGTGTATATGGTGAGATTCGCTGGGGCGGTGTATATCAGTGGAGATTAGCTGCGGGGTGGACATCTTCAATGGAGATTAGCTGGCAAAGGGAAAAGGTAGCCATCTGTCGAACAGTTAGCTGTAGGGATGGTGGCCAGTATCTAATCAGGGGAAGTTAGCTGGGGCGGTGGCAGTATCTAGTGGAAGTTATCTGTAGAGCTGTTAGCCATATCCAGTGGAGAAGTTATCTCTGTAGGGCGGTGGCCAGTATCAGTGGAAGTTATCTCTGTAGGGCCCGGTGGCCATCATCAGTGGAAGTTATCTGTAGGTGGTATCGGTGGAAGTTGTATCTGTAGGGGCGGTGGCCATCATCAGTGGAAGTTAGCTGTAGGGGCGGTGGCCGTATCAGTGGAAGTTAGCTGTAGATGTTGTATTATCAGTGGGGTATCTGCTTAAGGGCCCGGTGGCCATCATCAGTGGAAGTTAGCTGTAAGGGCGGTGGCCATTATCAGTAAGTTATGTAGGGGCGGTGGCCATTATCAGTGGAAGTTATCTGTAGGGCGGTGGCCATTATCGGTGGAAGTTATCTGTAAGGATGGTGGCCATCATCAGTGGAGGATTATCTGGGGCGGTGGCCATTATCGGTGGAAGTTATCTGTAAGGGCGGTGTATCATCGGTGGAAGTTAGCTACTGTGGTGGCGTATCAGTGGAAGTTATCTGTGGGGCGGTGGCCATTATCAGTGGAAGTTATCTGTAGGCGGTGGCCATCATCAGTGAAGAGTTATCTGTAGGGGCGGTGGCCATTATCAGTGGAAGGTATACCAGGGCGGTGGCCATTATCAGTGGAAGTTATCTGGGGCGGTGGCCCATCATCAGTGGAAGTTATGCTATGTAGGGGCGATTGTATCGAAGTGGAAGTTATCTCGCCCAGGATGGTGGCCATTATCAGTGGAAGTTATCTGTAAGGGCGGTGGCCATCATCAGTGGAGTTATCTGTAAGGATGGTGGCCGTATAGTGAAGTATCTGCTGGGGATGGTGGTAATATGGAGTGTCTATAGGGCGGTGTGGCTGTATAGAAACGATTCGCTCCTGTAGGACAGGCGGCACATGTCAGTGGAAGTTATCTGTAGGGATGGTGGCCATTATCCAGTGGGGATTATCTGGGATGGTGGCCATCTAATGGTGGAGTTATCCTTAGGGATGTTGTTGTTAGTATCAGTGGAAGTTATCTGTAAGGATAATTGGCCATCATCAGTAAATTTATCTGGATGACATTGCTCAGTGGAAGTTATCTGCTGTAGGATGGTGGCCATTATCAGTGGAAGTTATCTGTAGGATGGTGGCCATCATCAGTGGAAGGATATCTGTAGGGATGGTGGCCATTATCAGTGGAAGTTATCTGTAAGGATGGTGGCCATTATCGAGGATTATCTGTAAGGATGGTGGCCATTATCAGTGGAAGTTATCTGCTTGGGATGGTATGCATCATCAGTGGAGATATCTGTAGGGATGGTGGCCATTATCAGTGGAAGTTATCTGCGGAAGTGGTGGCCATATCAGTGGGATTATCTGTAGGGGCGGTGGCCATTATCAGTGGAAGTTATCTGTAAGGATGGTGGCATTATCGGTGGAAGTTATCTTGTGGGATGGTGGCCATCATCAGTGGAAGTTATCTGGATGTGGTGGCCATCATCATCAGTATCTGTAGGGATGGTGGCCATTATCGGTGGAGTTGTATCTGTAGGATGGTGGCCATTCAGTGGAAGTTATCTGTAGGGCGGTGGCCATTATCAGTGGAAGTTATCTGGGATGGTGGCCATTATCGGTGGAAGTTATGTAGGCGGTGGCCATCATCAGTGGAAGTTATCTGCAGGGTGTTTGGCCCTTGTCAGAGAAGTTATCTGTAGGGGCCGGTTGGCCATCATCAGTGGGTTATCTGGGGCGAACGTATCAGTGGAAGTTATCTGTGGGGTGTTGGCCATCATCAGGTAAGTTATCTGTAGGGATGGTGGCATTATCAGTGGAAGTTATCTGTGGGATGGTGGCCATCAGTGGAAGTTATCTGTAGGGATGGTGGCCATTATCGGTGGTTATCGTAAGTTCGGTGCATTATCGGAGGTATCTTGTAGGGTGTTCATTATCTGTAGGATGGTGGCCATTATCAGTGGAAGTTATCTGCAAGGATGGTGTTGGCATATCAGTGGAAATCTGTAGGGATGGTGGCCATTATCAGTATGGAAGTTATCTGTGTAAGGATGGTGGCCATTATTATCGGTCAGAAGTTATCTGTAAGGATAGCGTTGTGCATTATCAGTGGAAGTTATCTGTAGGATGGTGGCCATCATCAGTGGAGATTATCTGTGGGGATGGTGTGACTATCAATTAGGTATCTGTAGGGATGGTGGCCATTATCAGTCAAGTTATCTGTAGGACGGTGGCCGTATCAGTGGAAGTTATCTGTAAATTAATTTGGCCATTATCAGTGATTATCTGGGATGACATCATCAGTGGAAGTTATCTGTAGGGATGGTGGCCATCATCAGTGGAAGTTATCTGTAGGGATGGTGGCCATTATCGAATGAGTTATCTGTAAGGATGGTGGCCATTATCAGTGGAAGTTATCTGCTATATGGTGGGCTATCTGTGGGGCCCGTATCGTTGATTATCTGTAGCGGGGATGGTGGCCATTATCAGTGGAAGTTATCTGTAGGTGGTGGCCATCATCCAGTGGAAGCTATCTGTATCAGTGGAAGTTATCTGTAGGGATGGTGGCCGTGTTATCAGTGGAAGATTATCTATAGGGCCGGTATCATCAGTGGAAGCTATCTGTAGGATGGTGGCCATTATCGATGGAAGTTAGCTATCTTTTCTGTAGGGATGGTGGCCATTATGGGTACGGAGGGTATCGCTTGGGATAATTGTGCCATTATCAGTGGAAGTTATCTGTAGGGATGGTGGCCATTATCAGTGGAAGTTATCTGGGTGGGCGACTATCAGTGGAAGTTATCTGTAAGGATGGTAGCCATTATCAGTGGAAGTTATCTGCTTAGGGATGGTGGCCCATCATCAATTAGAAGTTATCTGTAGGTGTTTGTACATTTATAAATTGATCACCGAGGTAAATTTATGCGTATCAGTGGAAGTTATCTGTAGGATGGTGGCCATCATCGGTGGAAGTTATCTGTAGGGATGGTGGCCATTATCGGTGGAAGTTATCTGTAAGGATGGTGGTATGTGGAAGTTATCTGTAAGGACGGTGGCCATTATCAGTGGAAGTTATCTGTAAGGATGGTGGCCATTATCAGTGGAAGTTATCTGTAAGGACGGTGGCCATCATCAGTGGAAGTTATCTGTAAGGATGGTGGCCATTATCAGTGGAAGTATCTGGGGATGGTGGCGTATCGGTGGTGGAAGTTATCTGTAAGGATGGTGGCCATCATCAGTGGAAGTTATCTGTAGGGATGGTGGCCATTATCAGTGGAAGTTATCTGTAAGGATGGTGGCCATTATCAGTGGAAGTTATCTGTAAGGACGGTGGCCATCATCAGTGGAAGTTATCTGTAGGGATGGTGGCCATTATCAGTGGAAGTTATCTGTAAGGATGGTGGCCATTATCAGTGGAAGTTATCTGTAAGGACGGTGGCCATTATCAGTGGAAGTTATCTGTAGGGACAGTGGCCATCTTCACATACGTGAGGCAGAATAGGGAATCCTTAGCCAGCAATTAAAGGTTCACTGGAGGACGAGTCATACATACATCTTTATGTCCTACCTTTACATTGTACTTTCAGGGGTACTTGGGCATCAGGACTTCCTCAGAGAAATGAAGCACGCACCGGGGCTGATGTAACAGCCAGTGGACCATTGTTCCAGATGCGACCTTATCCATCTCCTGGAGCTGTTCTTCGAGCTAATGCTGCTGCAGGACCCATCGGACCCAAGAAGACTTGAGTCATTTCCCAGTGTTAACGCACAACACACACGGTGAGATCAGACACACAGGGAGAATGTGTGAGAGGAGTGTGTGTGTGTTGCTCTTGGTTCCAGCTACCATATGCCACAAGGAAAGAGTTTATAAGAGTGAACAATATGGGTGATAGTGTTTAAGGCACCATGGTGTTGGAAACAAGTACAGTACTGTATGTGTCCAACAGAATGATATACAGTACTGTACTGTACGAGTTACTGCTGTACTTTACTTCTCTTATTCCTTCAAAACTTTCCCAGTATGGTGCTAGGTGGCTTTATTAAAATTTTTGAAATGTCCTTTGGACAAGTAATTATAC
This sequence comes from Homarus americanus, assembly GCF_018991925.1. Classification (NCBI taxonomy): domain Eukaryota; kingdom Metazoa; phylum Arthropoda; class Malacostraca; order Decapoda; family Nephropidae; genus Homarus; species Homarus americanus. Next base: position 5,398,498 of record NW_024715228.1, read on the forward strand.
TGATATCAAATTGTGAACAAAATTGGTGAGATCAGGATGATGGCCAAAACGGTAAGCCTTACTTACCTCTTACAGGATTTTAGGCCCAAAACACTTTTGCTCAGAATTGAAATTTAATGTGTCTAACTACTGAATTACATTCACAGTAACACATAAACCCCAAAAAGTGACCTTGAAAAACCAGGGTTGATAAAACCAGTGTTTAAATTTTTTTTTTTAATGTCCCTTTTTTTTTAAGTTTTAAGTATTTGTAGCCTTTTTATATTTTTTTTAATATGCTTTTAATCATAAACATTACATTCACGATGATTTAGCAATCACTTATACTCTTTTCTATTTAAAAAAAATCACAGTGCAAAAGTCAAATTTGAAAAAAAAAAGCTTTGATCAGTAATCCAGACTTATCCTACATGCTTAAAGGGAAAAAAATAAGTTTAAGTTCATCTTAATGCATGGAAAACTATTCTACTTTTACAGATGAAAGTTTTAAAGTATTCATTTAAGTGCTGTACAGTAGAAGAGGAAGAGAGAGAGATGGGCAGTGGTAACTTGACTCACCCATAGACAGAAGCAGTCACCAGTTATACGTACTGGACAGTGGCAACTTGGCTCCCTTATAATGAGCCTTGTAAGAAAGCCTATATAATCACCACTTACACCAGTGTACAATTGTTCACATTCATGTATACAGCCATCTCTCTCTTTCTTTCCCATTTACTCTTACTGTTGTCCTGCTGTTCTCATAGATTGCTTTTACCGCACTTAATAGCCTTCCTTCCACTCCATACACTTGTAATGCCTCCCATAGTACTTTTGTCTTCACCCTATCATATGTCCTTTTCCAAATTTACTATAAATCATTAAAACCATCTGTAAGTAATAAAAATTAACAAAAACTTATAAAACCCCGGAAAAAAGGCATAAGTAAACAGTTTCTTTATTGTTGGTTAAGCCTTGGAATAAACCATTAGTTTAAATCGGCTCTTTCTGCAATTAACATTTGCTAGGCCTATGATGTTCTGTAAACTTACCGGTAGGTAAAGTGTCCAAAGTGTGGTGCAGACTGCCATTACCTTGAATATAAACACATATACTTTTTCATGAAACAACACACAATTGCCAAGATCAAAGTGAAGTTATGTTAAGTTTCTCGTGGTCATTTTGTGTATTTTTACCCAACACTTTTGTCTCTATTTCAAAGCATTGGAAATCTTTTAGCCTAAAGTAAGGTTCCTATATTCATGCTGAATTCTATATTTGCCTAATTTATACAGCTCCTCCCTGACTTACAACCACCTGCACTTACGACCTGCCTCAGTCGTACCAAAATTTTGTCATATTACGTATTTTCAAGTCCCAACATCAGTACACAGAAAATTTTCCTTTGTAATTCACTTTAAAATGGCTGGCAAGCTTAAAAGTGAGAGTTTTGGGGTGCTGAGAAGAAAACGAGACACCCATTTTAGATTTTCTATGTATTATTTAAGCATTTTCGACTTACAACCATTTCGACTTACGATCTGGATTTGGGTCCCTAACCCCGTCGTAAGTCGGGGAGGAGCTGTATACTAGGGTGTGACCATTGCCCTCCAAAAATCAAAAAAAGGTCCTACAATGCTGTTCAAAGTTTTAGTGTTGTGTATTTATCTAGGAAACACCCCTGTAAATTTTCTTGGAGATCGGTGCATGTTTGAGCTAGCACCGTCGGCTTTACAAAATAACAAGGAATATTATTATCTAATGAACAAATTTAGTGGAATTTCTTTTATTAGATTTATAAGATATACTAACACCAAGCAAATTATCGAGCATATCAATCTTAATACCCCTAAAACAATATTATAGATTAGTACGAAATACAATAATCCCAATAATTGCATTTCTAGGTTCAAGACCCATTTCTCTCAACTGGCGTACAATGAAAAAAAGAAATACTACTACCCCGCAATGCCTGGAGTGTTTGAGGAGCGCCAGCAGGAGATGGCTGACTTCTTCCGTGAATCTCTAGCCCAACCATTTACACGTGGCGACTACAAGGAGCTGATAGAGCTTTGTCTGCTGCTTGTAACTAAACGATCCGAGCCAGTGAACTTCACGATGGTCTACCCCGGCGCACTTCACAAAGCAAGGTGGATGGCTAAACTGCTCTATACCCTCAAGATTGTTCTTTTTTCAGGCCAGATCAAAGAGCAGTTTCCCAAAGCCAAGGTTGTGACTAAAAGTCAAATCAGCAAGTTAGAACGGTTTGCTGTGTTCACAGTCGCTGTTTTTGTCCCATGGTGGATTGTTTGTCCCGTTCCAGCAAGTGCGCCACTGAATGACTTGAATTTGGTCGAAACCTTGGCTGAATTTGCCCCATATGACGCCACAATAGTTGACAAAGCACGTGTGGCACTCGGTAGACACACTTGGTACCTAACTGAAGAGTTGGGCCCACTGGCTTTGTTCTCATCCCAAGTACAAGAAAGGACAAAAAAGGTTGAGGAAGGCCCTTCTTTGCCATGAAGGCACTGAAGTTACTAAGAGAGTGGGGCTCAGTCATGGGGGCTATGGAAATCCATATCTTCCCCCTGTCCCAGAAAGTGGCACTGCCCTGGTGGACCTAATTGGGCCTGACTCAAGCTGGTTCTTCTCCATTTTAGGCATGCCCTATCAGTTTCTCCATAGTCCAGCCAGTGAATGGGCGGATCATGACGACTACCTGAACATGAAACGGGTTGTGGACAAGCTTCAGGTCGTTAATGAGGCTGCAGAGCGTGGTGTAAAACTTTGCCATGACTTTCTTAATGTTGCCAGGGATGAGGAGCGCTTTCAAGAAGTCCTTCAAGTAGTTGAAAATGACAGACTCCGCGTTCCTAATCAGCGCAAACGATCATCTGTTTCCGAACAGAAATCATGGTTTCTTGCTCTAGAGAAATAATACCTTGTGAATATATGATAAAGCCCCTTAATGTACCATGAGAGAATAAGAATGATTAACTTTTTTGTGTTAGTGATAACAGCTTTTAATTAAGACAGGCAAATGATTTGTGTTAATATCCCTTATGATGGTTGTGTAATCTCATTTATAGGCGCGTATGCCTTACAGTATAAGCAAAATCGCTATTTTTCAAATTGCTGGTGCTCACTCAAATATGCATGAATCTTCAAAAAATTGCACGTGGGTATTTTTTATGTCAATGTGCAACACCAAAATTTTGAACAGCATTGTAGGACAAAGTTGGGGCAACTGTCACACCCTACTGTATACAGTACAGTACCTACATGTCAATTTCACTTATTAGATATTAATATTATCACTATTATTCCATCATGGAATAATGTAGTCTGATCATTAATCTTATTCCTTTGTAGAGGCCTAGTCTTAAAACCTACATTCTTAAATTTCCAGTTACATAGACATTGTTTACACTAATTCCAAACCGTACACAAGACATACTCTTGATGCTTCTGAAAGTTATTACAAATATGGTCAGTAGTTTTATGATGACCTTAAAAAAAATCTCTTATCAACAGGTTCTGCTGTTGGCTGAGTCATCCACCTCACTGCTGCTAGCTGAATCATCCCTCAATGCTGCTGGCTGAATCATCCACCTGATTACTGCTACTAGCCGAGTCATCCATCGCACTACTGCTGCTGGCAAAGTTGATCCTCTGGATTACATCCCACTTGGATGGTTGTCTGTTAGTATGCAATTTAATGTCATGTAACCTAACTAACCTAACATGATTATTTAACTAAAAATGGTAAAAATCACGTAAGACAGACGATTGTCCAAGTGGGATGACACCGCTGAGTCACCCATCTCATTACTGCTGCTGACTGGGTCAACCACACAGATGGTCAACAGATAGCCAACTGTTCATGGAGTTTGTAATTATTTTGGTGTATACAAAATGTGATGTAATGTTTCGTAAGTAAAATAAAGTATTATCCTTATTTTTGTTTTACTTAACACACACTTGAAGTGTTACAGCATTAATGTCCGTATTATGTGAAACAGACACATAACCGACTGCCTCAAGATGGTAACAAGCCGATATGTGACAAAGAGGAGAAAATAAATAAACTTACAGAATTTGAAATAATTTCCCCTACCAAAATATGACCATTTTTTCCCTGCTGATATTATTATGAGAATCGGGTTATATTTTGTAGTTCACACCCATAATATGTTTTTATTATACGTGTGATGAATTCTCAATAACAAAAATCAATCAAAATTTTCTCTTTAAAAACTTATTTGACGTCATATTAAGGACCTACCAGCCAAAAGCATTATTCTTAGGCTCTACCAGAAAACTACCCTCTTTGCCAACTGTACTAGCACCCTCCACTGCCTACTGTACTAGCGCCTTCCACTGCCCACTGTATTAGCGCCCTCCACTGCCCACTGTGCTAGCGCCATCCACTGCCTACTGTACTAGCGCCTTCCACTGCCCACTGTACTACCTGCCACTCCCACTGTACCCACTACTGCTACTAGCCTCCACTGAAAATACAGCTGTACTGCAGTGCCTGTACTACTGCCCACTATACTAGCCCCACTGCCCACTACTACCACCCACTGCCCACTGCCTTCCACTGCCCACCGTACTAGTGCCTTCCACTGCCCACCACTGCAGCCTTCCACTGCCAGCCTGTACCAGCGCCCTCCACTGCCCCACTATACTAGCGCCTTCCACTGCCCACTGTACTAGCCTCCACTGCCTTCCACTGCCCACTGTACTAGCGCCTCCACTGCCCACTATACTAGCGCCTTCCACTGCCCACTGTACTAGCGCCTTCCACTGCTCACTGCTACACGCCCACTGCCCACTGCACAGCCTGTACCACTGCCCACACTAGTGCCTTCCCACTACCATATACTAGTGCCTCCACTGCCCACTATACTAGTGCCTTCCACGCCCACTATACTAGTGCCTTCCACTGCCCACTATACTAGTGCCTTTCCACTGCCCACTATACTAGCGCCTCCACCCACTGTACTAGCGCTGCCTTAAGCGCCCACTGTACTAGCCTCCACTGCCCACTATACTAGTGCCTTCCACTGTCCACCGTACTAGCCTCCACTGCCCACTATACTACTCCACTGCCCACTGTATCGCCCACTGCCCACTCATAAGTGCCTCCACTGCCCATTGTACTAGCACCTCCACTGCCCACTGTACTAGCGCCTTCCACTGCCCACCGTACGCCTCCACTGCCCACTATGCCTAGTGCCTTCCACCGCCCACTGCACTAGCGCCTCCACTGCCCACTATACTAGTGCCATCCACTGCCCACGTATTAGTGCCTCCACTGCCCACGTACTAGTGCCTTCCACTGCCCACCATACCAGTGCCCCACCGCCCACTGTACTAGTGCCCTCCACCGTACTAGCGCCTCCACTGCCCACTGTACTAGTGCCTTCCACTGCCCACTGTACCTAGTGCCTTCCACCGCCCACCGTACTAGCGCCTTCCACTGCCCACTATACTAGTGCCTCCACCGCCCACTACCAGTGCCTTCCACTGCCCGCTGTACTAGCACCAGCCCACCTGTACGCCCACTGTACCAGTGCCTTCCACCGCCCACTACCAGTGCCTCCACCGCCCACTGCCTAGTGCCTTCCACCGCCCACTATACCAGTGCCTTCCACTGCCCACTATACCAGCGCCTTCCACTGCCCCACCTGTACTAGCCTCCACTCCCCAGTGCCTTCCACCCACCGTACTAGCGCCTCCACCGCCCACTATACTAGTGCCTTCCACTGTCCACTGTACTCCACTGCCCACTATACAGCGCCTCCACCGCCCACTGTACTAGCGCCTCCATGCCCACTATACTAGTGCCCACCGCCCATTGTGCACCTGTACAGCGCCTCCACTGCCCACTGTACCTAGCGCCTCCACTGCCCACCATGCTAGTGCCTTCCACTGCCCACTGTACTAGCGCCCTCCACTGTCCACTATACTAGTGCCATCCACGCCCACTGTACAGTGCCTTCCACTGCCCACTGTACAGTGCCTTCCACTGCCCACTATACTAGTGCCTTCCACTGCCCACCGTACTAGTGCCTTCCACTGCCCACCGTACTAGCGCCTCCACTGCCCACCGTACTAGTGCCTTCCACTGCCCACTGTACTAGTGCCTTCCACTGCCCACTGTACTAGCACCTTCCACTGCCCACTATACTAGTGCCTTCCACTGCCCACTATACTAGTGCCTTCCACTGCCCAGCTGTACTAGCACCTCCACTGCCCACAGTGCCTCCACCGCCCACTACAGTGCCTTCCACTGCCCACTGTACCAGTGCCACCACTACTAGTGCCTTCCACTGCCCACTATACTAGTGCCTTCCACTGCCCACTATACTAGTGCCTCCACTGCCCACCCAGTGCCCTGCTGTACTAGCACCTCCACTGCCCACTGTACCAGTGCCTCCACCCCACTGTACTAGTGCCTTCCACTGCCCACTATACTAGTGCCTTCCACTGCCCACTATACTAGTGCCTTCCACTGCCCACTATACTAGTGCCTTCCACTGCCCACCTGTACCAGCGCCCTCCACTGCCCACCTGCTGCCCTCCACTGCCCACTCACTAGTGCCTTCCACTGCCCACTGTACCTGCGCCTCCACTGCCCACTATACCAGTCCACTTCCACTGCCCACTGTACTACTGCACTAGTGCCTTCCACCGCCCGCTGTACTAGTGCCTCCACTGCCCACTCATACTAGTGCCTTCCACTGCCCACTGTACCAGCACCTCCACTGCCCCCACTGTACCTGCGCCTCCACTGCCCACTATACTAGTGCCTTCCACTGCCCACTGTACTAGCGCCCTCCACTGCCAATTGTACAAGCGCATATATATATATATATATATATATATATATATATATATATATATATATATATATATATATATATATATATATATATATATATATATATATTTATATATATATATACAAGAAAACACGTAGTTCCCAAGCGCTCTGGTGTAATTCACATACAGTAGATGATCGTTCATGTTGTGTTGGTAGTGAGACACAACACTGTACGAGTTGTGACGAATTTTGTGAAGACTCAGATGGTTGTCGTCTATTAGTTGTAAACTGAACCAAGATAAGGCTAATCTAGTCCAAAACTTTAAGGTAATTATAATAATAAGCGTATTATGAGATAATACAGCTTGTATTAACTAATTATATAAGTTGTATTAGTGTTGTTGTGACGTGTTGAACGTCAAAAGGGAAATTTTAATGTTTGACAACATCAATAACCGATCCTATTGTATGTTTCGTTATAATATGTAACTCAGTATAGATTTAAGCAAGTAAAGGTAACTGCATTACATGAGTAGTTCAACGTAGACCACAGTGAAGGACACTGACGGAGCAGGTAAAGACAAGGTTAACCTAACCGGGTAACCAAATTATCCATAGTAGAAGAATACGTGTTTCTAACCTTAAGAATAACATAAATTAGTTGGAGGGATTAAATTTGTATTTTTTTAGGTTTTCTCCAGTTTTTCCTGTGGCTAATGATGTTCCGTGCCTGGTATTCTTTCAGTTGCAACCGAAAATTTTTTGAGAATTTTATGGTTGCAATCAAATGTTCAGACAATTTTAAAACACTTTTCTTTTATGGCGTTTCTCGTGCAAACCACTTATATATGCCTGGGGGTCCAGGGGCAGAGGCCCTTGGTCAGGTTGTTAGGTCATTTCAGAATATTTACCCGAGTACTTTCCGGCAACTGACTGTATTTGCGGAATGCATCTCAGCAACCAGCGACCTTTCCATACCTGGCTAATGAAACCTAACCTGCATGATTTAACCTTAAAATAATATTCTTCCATCCTAGGAAAGGTAAGTTATTTTGGTCCAATTTATTTACGATATATTTTATAGCTCTTCCACTGTGGGGATGCGGCTTTTAATATTTTATTTGGCTAACACCAGATGATTTTAATCAACTGAGAGGGGACCCCATACACAAGTGGTTAATGTAATATTTCCTGTAAATATTGATTTGTATGGAAAGGATGAAACTAGGAAACATTTGTGTGTTGCCAAACTAATATTAAAAAAATTACAAATCAAGGAAATAATCCAAATGGAATAAATTGCTTTTCCTATACAGTACCAGTACTGTACGGTACTTGATTTGGGTTATTTTTGAGATACCAAATAAGTTTTCTTCTATACCGATTTTATGTCAGGTAGCTGGATAACCCGGACCCCTGTTGTTAAGTGTTACATTCTTATGTCAATATTTTACAGAATAGAAGAAAAGTTGCACCCACTTGGCTTTAAGTTATACACAAAAATTTACTTCTATTTAACAAATTTGTTTTTTGATCTCTTGACAAAAATTACTTTGAACTTAGTTATAAACGAGCAGTTAAGGGAAGTGACATTAACCATCCCTTAATTATGTGTGGTGTATTAACAGCAACGACCCTCTGTGTTCATAAAGGGGACAAACATCAGGAACTTTTGGTTATTTATCAAAGCCCTTGAAGGTATGGAGACCAGTTGTTGTTGCTTCACAGGATTTGCATTTTTATATTAGCCTTAGTTCTTAATGTAAATAAATGTCCTTTGCCTACCATAACACCATTTGTGGTGCTTGAACTGTTGACAAAAGCTTCACAGAAACTGACTGAACACTAAAGGACGGAATGGTTATCAGCGACCTCTCCATACTTTACCTGACCAACCTAACTAAGCCTAAAATAATGTACTGTGCTATACCTCCATCCTGGAAGTGGTGGGGGTGGTGGGTATGGAATGGTTGGTGGGAAGCGTTCTTGTGGATGAAACGCTGAAAACAGCATCATCCGGACTGAAGTGGGTGTATGCAGATTAGTGTTCAGGATAAATAAAAAAAAAAATCTTTTAACACTATGTAATACAGTACCGCCACACCTCCCCGTTGAGAGCTATAGTGCGGTGTTCTTCACAACTCAATTTTATTTTAAAACTGATAATATACACGAAGATCACCGTCAATGGAAAGTGGCATTTAAAACTACTGGGGTAAATAAGTGACATAAGATTGAATAAAGTTAATTTGGTAGGAGTACAGTACTGTACAGTATAAGAGACATGTTAGTATTGCATCATCCTTGATCTCTCTCTCTCTCTCTCTCTCTCTCTCTCTCTCTCTCTCACAAGTTGTGTTGAGTGTAAGAGCAAACTTACTTCTCCAGTCTCCTGTGTAAATTATATTTTTCTTTTTCTTACAGTGTGTGAATAACAGATGTTGATTGAATGTTTCGGTTAGCATCTTCCTTGTTGCCAGAGCGGGCTGTCCAGACCCTCACTGCTGCCTATTTTCGAGGTATTTTGTATAGATAAAATTTTTCAAGCGTCGATAAATAGTTTCTTCGTCTGAATTGTTCATTTAATTTCAATTGTTGTCAAAGATCTAGCAGGATATATAATAAACACTTAAAAGTTACTATGAAGAATACTCTATACATAGCCCTTTGATAATTATAACACACCTTTGAATATGATGACTTAAGCCATCATTCTAAAGTGGATAATAACCCATTTATTCCAAGCAGATAAAAAGAAAACTTGCAGATAGTAAAGTATTTGAAACTATGTACTGTACTGTACTCTAATAGCCTAATAAAAGTTGGTGAGTGACTTGATATTAACTAAAGGATAGTGAATTTTATTCAATTTAAAATGAAAATGATCCATTTCCTTGAAGCTGACTTACAATAAATGACATAACATTACAATCTTGACTCGAACACTTGCTGGGAAGCTTCTAATATAGGTTGGACAGATATGTGAGCGATAGGGGTTCGGTGTAAATGGTACTGCCTAGTATGGACCAATAGGCCTGTTGCAGTTTCCTCCATTCATATGTTCTTAAGCTAACCTTGGAAAGCTATTTTAAACCTTACCGCTTTGCTCAATGAAATCATCTGTCATTCGCCAAATGAAGTACAGTATTACAAATGATGCCCCATAGTGAAGGGCTTAGTGGAGATAGATTATTGACTGCTTGGGTACGAGGAGTCTCTCTCTACCCAATAAAATCATCTAGTACAGTATAAGCCAAAATTAAATACAGTGGTCTCTCGGTTAATGAACACAATTCGTTCCAGAAGGTCGTTCGTTAACCGAAACCATTGTTTCAATGGGATTTTGGGTAATTGGTTCCAGCTCACCGAAAATTACATACAAAGTAAAAATAAATGCAGTAAAGTACACTTACTTTGAGGTGTGTATGTAGAGGCTCCTGGTTGATGATGATGATGGGAGAAGGGAGAAGAGAAGGAAGTGGGGGTGGAAGAGAAATCACCCCATGCTTCCTGCCGTCATTTCACCCATAAAATTTTAAGTTCACTCGGTGTAATTCAAGATTATTTTCTTTAAGTCAACACTGCACTGCACTATATATTGTCAATATGTTAAATAAATTTCAGAATGACCAATAATTGCAAAACTGTAAAGACGTAAAAATAGTTTATGTTCAAGAGAGCCACAAGAAAGATGCTACCTCCACTGACCAGAGATACAAACTAATGCCTTGGTGGGTGAGTCAAGTGGCTGATTGGCGCACCAAAAACTAGTTTCCTGTACTGCAATTAGGTTAAATAAGTGTTAAAATTACTAAAAAAAATTAATATAAAACTTGGAAAATTATTGAATAGTACAACCTTCTTGATATTTACTCAAATGGGAACAAATTTAAGCCCTAGAACCGATTACTGTATTGGCGGACTAATATTCCAGCTGGTGAGCAAGCGAAAACATGTTGACATGATTTCGTAAGAATTTCGTTAACCGAATTTTTTTTCGTAAACCGAATTGAAGATTCTTATGGAAGGTAATTAGTTAATCGAAATTTCGTTAACCGAGGCGTTCGTTAACTGAGGGATCACTGTATTGAAAGTGGCATCCCATAGTGATGAGGTTAACCATTACTGTACTAACTACCCAAGCTTCCCATAACCGTCTCTGGCTGCAACATATTCGTGATTTACCGTACTTCCTTCTTCACTTGACTTTTGAAATCAATTTCTCTGACATTTATTTTTATACATGATCTAATAATGTTTTATGAACATTTATATACATTACTGTACTGTACTGTATGAGCCTTGTTATTTTTCAGTGTGGGATTATGAGGATGTTTGGTCATATGCTATAACAGTATTTGTAGTGAAAATTGGGAATCTGAACATTTACTTCATTATTATTCAGATACTATGACACATTATACAGTATAGTATGTTGACAAGGAATATACAAAATGAAATGCACAGTTGCAGGCAAAGTTCTCTGGACACTTGACTGTACAGTATACAGTATGTGGCATGTAAGTACTTGAAGATTATTAGGTAAAGGGAGTTGTATTTTTTACCTGCTGTATCATATTTTTCTTTGTATTAAGGGATGTTTTCCAGTTTGTGCTTCTGATATACTGTACAGTAAGATCAGCTTTATTAGATATAAACTAGTTTTACCCCAAAAAGTAGCTTAAACTGTACACTGTAACATTAAAACTTAAAATTGTATCCATAAAAACATTAACAGAAACATATATAGTAAATAACAAAAATGAAAGCATAGAAAATATACAATTAGTTTACACACTGCATCACTCTGGTTGCCTCAGCAACACAGCCCAGTTGTCATGCTGCCTAGTCCCAGCTGTGGTGCTCAACCCTTTAACCTTTCCACACTCACACCTACAGTTTGAATCTTCTTTGCTGGTCACACGGCTTCACTTTACTTTATCATAGTGGAAACTCATGGGAGCTTAAAATTTTATACTGTATTGTACAGGTAGGAAAAACTGGTGACAATATACAAATAGTGTACAGTACCTGTATATGATACTGAGGTGACTCTACCTGTACTGTATGGTATTACTTTCATCCAACACTTGGTACAACATGGTTGATGGTAAACATTTATGTTGTACATCCAACACTTGGTACAACATGGGTGGTGGTAAACATTTATGTTGTACATCCAACACTTGGTACAACATGGGTGGTGGCAGTGGTGTGTCCAAAACATTTTGGTTGGGGTGGCCAAGGTGGGACACAGACCCGATATGTGTTACGGGGGAGGGACAGGGCATATAAAATTTCAAATGAATGCCATGTGATGGAAAGGTGTAAATACAGCGGTTCAATCAATTTAATGCTTCAAGTTAGGTTTGTACATCTTCCTATTGAAATAATTCATACATCAATTTCAAAACTCATAACATTATCTTTTTCCATGTTTGAACTCAAGGCCAGGATGATATATAAGCATACAACACTAATTTCACTTTCAAAGTGTCTTCTATAACTGTAAAGTAAAATGACTAGAATAGTACCAACTTAAACCTGTTGAAGAATAAAGATAACTCAAGATGCATCTGCTGTTCAGTTTTCCTCCTATCATATTTTCAGGAATAAAAAATGCATTTTATCTATTGAAACAAGCCTATTCCCAACCAGTTATGTCCAAATGAGGTCACACCACAGTAACCTAATAATCATATAAGAGTAATAAGGATACATGCTAAGGTAATAATCCACCCATAAACAATGGTGTCCACAATGGGGTAGAATATCCTCCTCCTGAAGTTGTCTTTGTCACCAACATTACACCTATTGTGGATGTTACAATAGACTCACCCAGTTCTGCAGTGACCTCTTCTCAGCATTTTCAACAGCAACATTACACTGATTAGTAGTGTCTACAGTGCCTTTCCATAGCTCCTCAACAAATGACTCTTTCCTGTACTTCTGAATTGTATCCTGATGTGCTTCAACCAAATCCACCGCCCTAACTAGGCCAAGTGAAGGTGATTGTAGTACCTGTATGTTGGATATCAACATAGTATCCCCAAGGAGTTTTCACAAAGTTGCAAGAAATACTTAAAAATAATATATTCAATATTCAGGCACTCAAAAATTGCAATGACTACCTGAGAATATTAATTTCTTACCTCAAAAATCATTGCACTCGGTCAGTGCCTGTGTAAACAGAACTCCCGGCTTCCCGCTCAGCTGACCGGCAACCATTTTCTTATATTTCTACCAATGGCAGACTTAAATGAACAGTGTGGACCATATAATAGTTATTGCATTGCACTCGAAGTTGAATTAATTTATTTATTCAATGACCTATCACCATACACATCTCACCACTTCTGAGTGGGGGGGCACTGGGGTGGCCAATCAGATTTCCGGGGGCAATAGCCACCCCTTGGACACGCCACTGGGTGGAGGTAAACATTTATGCTGTATTACTTTCAGCCAACGCTTGGTACAACGTGGGTGGAGGTAAACATCACAGCTCCCAAACTGCCATTGATCACACCATGATGAAGGTCAAAATACTACCAGCACTTTCTGATAACTACATGTACCTGGTGAGTCTACCTGGTGATGGTTCGTGGACTTGGTAAGTCTACCTGGTACAGTTGGCACCACAATACTGACAGGGTTTCCTCGGTTGAATGTAGTCATTTAGTGTTAGCCAGATGAAAATACTGAAGGATGAGAGGGGTATAAATTCTTGTTTGAAGTAAGGTGTTCCTCTCCAAAATGGGGCATTTATGGATTATTGGGTACATACAGGTAGTTCTCCTATAACGCGATAATTGTGTTCATGTAAAATATCGTGTTATAGAAAATCGCGTAATAGAAATAACAGGGCTTATGGAGAAAATAGGGTTAGGTGCAGATTACTCGAAATCGAAAAAATTTAGTAGTTAGCCTAATACAAAGGATAGCACAGTCTAAATAAATGTTACATTCATATCTAATAAT
>NW_024715228.1:5417289-5434789 GCF_018991925.1 Homarus americanus
CGTTATCCGAGGGACCACTGTACATTTTTTATTTTTTATTCTCACTCCATAATTTAAAATTTATGTAATGTAATGTAGAAGGACTATGACGTTCATTTATACTTACAATCAATTTTGTGGGTAGACATCAATGTTCAATTGTGTCTTTTACTTTTACTCTTATCCTCTTCACAACTGATCGGCTCGTTAGCCACTTGGGCGATCGATCACGTCTCTGTTACGCACTGTTGGCAAGTACTGGGAATGCACTGGCTCCTGAATGTACCTGAACCTGCTCCAGTGCTTTTCTAGTCTTGTCTTGAAAGAGCTCACACTCGGTGCCGTCACAACACTCTCTGGTAGATTGTTCCGAGACTTCACAAACTCTCACTCCAAAAAAGTTACTCCTCACAGTTTTCTGGACTTGCGGCTTCTTCAGCCTTGAGCTGTGATCCCTTGTGTGGTCAGCGTCCGCCAGCTCCAGGTAAGGACACTCGACAGAGTAGTGCCCTTTGAGATGCTTATACACCTCAATTAGGTCCCCCCTTACCCGTCTGTAGTATAAGCTAGGCATTTTCAAGCGCTCTAATCTCTCAGGGTAGCTGAGGTGCTGTAGTGCAGGCACCAGTCTGGTGGCTCCCCTTTGGACATTTTCAATCAATTGACAGTCCCTAGCGTATATAGCAGTGCTGCAGCCAGTGTTACCAAACAAACCGACTGACACATCATATCCTCCCACACCATCTCTTCCCTCCCTCCTATCCACCCACTGCATGTCACCGACATTCTGCCTTTCTCTTATTCTTATATGACTGCCATTCATGATAAAATATTGTACAACAAAAAATACTGTATTGCTAAACCAGTAAATAAAAACCAAATGAAAGTTTAATGCAGTCATCATTTGCATACACTGCCTGCTTCCCCATAATAACAGAGACCAACTGGAAAGTACCTCCTCCGTCTCCCAAGCAATGCTCCCCCCTACACTCCGAACCCTTCTCCCCTCCCTCTCCTCCCTAACTGAGCCAACTAACACTCACTGCTAGGCCCATCAGCTACAATGCCATCATTAATTACTATTAAGCATTATTCTATCAGTACACACTAATAAAAACAGTAAATTCAGTGAAATAGGGCAGGGAGTAAGGAGAGTTGCAGCTGCAGAAGACACTCGACTAGGGGTCATTCACTCCCCTTACCCGATCCTGTTGCCAGGCATAGCCAGACGTACGTATGGGAGAAATAGATATCTTGTATGTAGTCTAATTTGAAAATGGTGATGGACTCGGTGATAAACAAATTATATAAACCATGCATTTTCCTATAATAACATAATAAGAAACATTGTATCATTACTACTGTATTGTGAATGAATTAATATTCCCACAAACAACAATTAACAACTCTGTTTATGTACCTTTGTCTTTTTATCTTCAGTATTTTGATGTGTTGCAATTATTTTGTCACATCTTAGTACAGTACTATATTAATGTATCACAGAGCTTAGTACAGTACAGTACTATATTAATGTATCACAGAGCTTAGTACAGTACAGTACTATATTAATCTACCACAGATCTTAGTACAGTACAGTACTATATTAATGTATCACAGAGCTTAGTACAGTACTATATTAATCTACCACAGATCTTAGTACAGTACAGTACTATATTAATGTATCACAGAGCTTAGTACAGTACTATATTAATCTACCACAGATCTTAGTACAGTACTATATTAATGTATCACAGAGCTTAGTACAGTACTATATTAATCTACCACAGATCTTAGTACAGTACAGTACTATATTAATGTATCACAGAGCTTAGTACAGTACTATATTAATCTACCACAGATCTTAGTACAGTACTATATTAATGTATCACAGATCTTAGTACAGTACTATATTAATGTATCACAGAGCTTAGTACAGTACAGTACGTACTATATTATTGTATCACAGAGCTTAGTACAGTACTATATTAATCTACCACAGATCTTAGTACAGTACTATATTAATGTATCACAGAGCTTAGTACAGTACTATATTAATGTATCACAGATCTTAGTACAGTACTATATTAATGTATCACAGAGCTTAGTACAGTACAGTACGTACTATATTATTGTATCACAGAGCTTAGTACAGTACTATATTAATCTATCACAGATCTTAGTACAGTACAGTACGTACTATATTAATGTATCACAGAGCTTAGTACAGTACTATATTAATCTACCACAGATCTTAGTACAGTACAGTACTATATTAATGTATCACAGAGCTTAGTACAGTACTATATTAATCTACCACAGATCTTAGTACAGTACTATATTAATGTATCACAGATCTTAGTACAGTACAGTACTATATTAATGTATTACAGAGCTTAGTACAGTACTATATTAATCTACCACAGATCTTAGTACAGTACTATATTAATGTATCACAGATCTTAGTACAGTACTATATTAATGTATCACAGAGCTTAGTACAGTACTATATTAATCTATCACAGATCTTAGTACAGTACAGTACAGTTCCATATTAATGTATCACAGATCTTAGTACAGTACTATATTAATCTACCACAGATCTTAGTACAGTACTATATTAATGTATCACAGAGCTTAGTACAGTACTATATTAATGTATCACAGATCTTAGTACAGTACTATATTAATGTATCACAGAGCTTAGTACAGTACTATATTAATCTACCACAGATCTTAGTACAGTACAGTACAGTTCCATATTATTGTATCACAGAGCTTAGTACAGTACTATATTAATCTACCACAGATCTTAGTACATTACTATATTAATGTATCACAGAGCTTAGTACAGTACTATATTAATGTATCACAGATCTTAGTACAGTACTATATTAATCTACCACAGATCTTAGTACAGTACAGTATGTACTATATTATTGTATCACAGAGCTTAGTACAGTACTATATTAATCTATCACAGATCTTAGTACAGTACAGTACGTACTATATTAATATATCACAGAGCTTAGTACAGTACTATATTAATGTATCACAGAGCTTAGTACAGTACTATATTAATGTACAGGTCTTAGTACAGTACTATATTAATGTATCACAGAGCTTAGTACAGTACTATATTAATCTACCACAGATCTTAGTACAGTACAGTACTATATTAATGTATCACAGAGCTTAGTACAGTACTATATTAATCTACCACAGATCTTAGTACAGTACAGTACGTACTATATTATTGTATCACAGATCTTAGTACAGTACTATATTAATGTATCACAGAGCTTAGTACAGTACTATATTAATCTACCACAGATCTTAGTACAGTACTATATTAATCTACCACAGATCTTAGTACAGTACAGTACGTACTATATTATTGTATCACAGATCTTAGTACAGTACTATATTAATGTATCACAGAGCTTAGTACAGTACTATATTAATCTACCACAGATCTTAGTACAGTACTAGTACAGTACTATATTAATCTATCACAGATCTTAGTACAGTACTATATTAATGTATCACAGAGCTTAGTACAGTAGTATATATTATTATCACAGATCTTAGTACAGTACTATATTAATGTATCACAGAGCTTAGTACAGTACTATATTAATCTACCACAGATCTTAGTACAGTACTATATTAATGTATCACAGAGCTTAGTACAGTACTATATTAATCTACCTCAGATCTTAGTACAGTACTATATTAATGTATCACAGAGCTTAGTACAGTACTATATTAATCTACCACAGATCTTAGTACAGTACTATATTAATGTATCACAGAGCTTAGTACAGTACTATATTAATGTATCACAGATCTTAGTACAGTACTATATTAATGTATCACAGAGCTTAGTACAGTACTATATTAATCTACCACAGATCTTAGTACAGTACAGTACAGTTCCATATTATTGTATCACAGAGCTTAGTACAGTACTATATTAATCTACCACAGATCTTAGTACAGTACTATATTAATGTATCACAGAGCTTAGTACAGTACTATATTAATGTATCACAGATCTTAGTACAGTACTATATTAATCTACCACAGATCTTAGTACAGTACAGTATGTACTATATTATTGTATCACAGAGCTTAGTACAGTACTATATTAATCTATCACAGATCTTAGTACAGTACAGTACGTACTATATTAATGTATCACAGAGCTTAGTACAGTACTATATTAATCTATCACAGATCTTAGTACAGTACTATATTAATGTATCACAGAGCTTAGTACAGTACTATATTAATGTATCACAGAGCTTAGTACAGTACTATATTAATCTACCACAGATCTTAGTACAGTTCCATATTAATGTATCACAGAGCTTAGTACAGTACTATATTAATGTATTACAGAGCTTAGTACAGTACTATATTAATCTACCATAGATCTTAGTACAGTACTATATTAATGTATCACAGAGCTTCGTACAGTACTATATTAATCTACCACAGATCTTAGTACAGTACTATATTAATGTATCACAGAGCTTAGTACAGTACTATATTAATCTATCACAGATCTTAGTACAGTACTATATTAATGTATCACAGAGCTTAGTACAGTACTATATTAATCTACCACAGATCTTAGTACAGTACAGTACAGTTCCATATTAATGTATCACAGAGCTTAGTACAGTACTATATTAATCTATCACAGATCTTAGTACAGTACTATATTAATGTATCACAGAGCTTAGTACAGTACTATATTAATCTACCACAGATCTTAGTACAGTACAGTACAGTTCCATATTAATGTATCACAGATCTTAGTACAGTACTATATTAATGTATCACAGAGCTTAGTACAGTACTATATGAATCTATCACAGATCTTAGTACAGTACAGTACTATATTAATGTATCACAGAGCTTAGTACAGTACTATATTAATTTACCACAGATCTTAGTACAGTACAGTACTATATTTATGTATCACAGAGCTTAGTACAGTACTATATTAATCTACCACAGATCTTAGTACAGTACAGTACTATATTAATGTATCACAGAGCTTAGTACAGTACTATATTAATTTACCACAGATCTTAGTACAGTACAGTACGTACTATATTAATGTATCACAGAGCTTAGTACAGTACTATATTAATGTATCACAGAGCTTAGTACAGTACTATATTAATGTATCACAGGTCTTAGTACAGTACTATATTAATGTATCACAGAGCTTAGTACAGTACTATATTAATCTACCACAGATCTTAGTACAGTACAGTACGTACTATATTAATGTATCACAGAGCTTAGTACAGTACTATATTAATCTACCACAGATCTTAGTACAGTACAGTACGTACTATATTAATGTATCACAGAGCTTAGTACAGTACTATATTAATCTATCACAGATCTTAGTACTGTACAGTATGTACTATATTAATGTATCACAGAGCTTAGTACAGTACTATATTAATGTATCACAGAGCTTAGTACAGTACTATATTAATGTATCACAGAGCTTAGTACAGTACTATATTAATGTATCACAGAGCTTAGTACAGTACTATATTAATCTACCACAGATCTTAGTACAGTACAGTACTATATTAATGTATAATGTATCACAGAGCTTAGTACAGTACTATATTAATCTACCACAGATCTTAGTACAGTACAGTACGTACTATATTATTGTATCACAGAGCTTAGTACAGTACTATATTAATCTACCACAGATCTTAGTACAGTACAGTACGTACTATATTATTGTATCACAGATCTTAGTACAGTACTATATTAATGTATCACAGAGCTTAGTACAGTACTATATTAATGTATCACAGAGCTTAGTACAGTACTATATTAATGTATCACAGAGCTTAGTACAGTACTATATTAATCTACCACAGATCTTAGTACAGTACTATATTAATGTATCACAGAGCTTAGTACAGTACTATATTAATCTACCACAGATCTTAGTACAGTACTATATTAATGTATCACAGAGCTTAGTACAGTTCTATATTAATCTACCACAGATCTTAGTACAGTACTATATTAATGTATCACAGAGCTTAGTACAGTACTATATTAATCTATCACAGATCTTAGTACAGTACAATATTAATGTATCACAGAGCTTAGTACAGTACTATATTAATCTACCACAGATCTTAGTACAGTACTATATTAATGTATCACAGAGCTTAGTACAGTACTATATTAATCTACCACAGATCTTAGTACAGTACTATATTAATGTATCACAGAGCTTAGTACAGTACTATATTAATCTATCACAGATCTTAGTACAGTACTATATTAATGTATCACAGAGCTTAGTACAGTACTATATTAATCTATCACAGATCTTAGTACAGTACTATATTAATGTATCACAGAGCTTAGTACAGTACTATATTAATCTACCACAGATCTTAGTACAGTACAGTACAGTTCCATATTAATGTATCACATAGCTTAGTACAGTACTATATTAATGTATTACAGAGCTTAGTACAGTACTATATTAATCTACCATAGATCTTAGTACAGTACTATATTAATGTATCACAGAGCTTAGTACAGTACTATATTAATCTACCACAGATCTTAGTATAGTACTATATTAATGTATCACAGAGCTTAGTACAGTACTATATTAATCTATCACAGATCTTAGTACAGTACTATATTAATGTATCACAGAGCTTAGTACAGTACTATATTAATCTACCACAGATCTTAGTACAGTACAGTTCCATATTAATGTATCACAGAGCTCAGTACAGTACTATATTAATGTATCACAGAGCTTAGTACAGTACTATATTAATCTATCACAGATCTTAGTACAGTACAGTACTATATTAATGTATCACAGAGCTTAGTACAGTACTATATTAATCTACCACAGATCTTAGTACAGTACAGTACTATATTTATGTATCACAGAGCTTAGTACAGTACTATATTAATCTACCACAGATCTTAGTACAGTACAGTACTATATTAATGTATCACAGAGCTTAGTACAATACTATATTAATTTACCACAGATCTTAGTACAGTACAGTACATACTTTATTAATGTATCACAGAGCTTAGTACAGTACTATATTAATCTACCACAGATCTTAGTACAGTACAGTACGTACTATATTAATGTATCACAGAGCTTAGTATAGTACTATATTAATGTATCACAGAGCTTAGTACAGTACTATATTAATCTACCACAGATCTTAGTACAGTACTATATTAATCTATCACAGATCTTAGTACAGTACAGTACTATATTAATGTATCACAGAGCTAAGTACAGTTAACCCTCACTTTACGTGGTTAATGTAACCCGGAGGGTACCGCGGAAAGCGAGAAACGCGTAAAGTGAATAACATAACATATGGGATTAATTGAAATGGAGTCCAGGCCGATCCCTAAACTCCACTTTTTGACGACACATAACTATGTTGTAGTAAAAATTTTATCTTAACTTTATGATGGTATGAAAAAACAAGTAATATAGAAGAGGTTAGGTTAGGAAAAATAAAGGTTAACATAGGAAAAATAAAGGTTAGGTTAGAAAACTAAAAATTAGGTGGAACACTTACGGTAGTAGAAGAGATGGGTCGGCATACGGGGATGGAGGCTGGTTCCGAGGCAGAGGGCAGATTACTGGCCCTCAGGTGAATCACCATTACTAGGTGAATCACCATCACTGTCACTTACAGTTGTCAGGACTTCCCTGACAAATCCCTCAAAGTCATCTTCACAGCCACTATCACTGGCTTGGGCTGGCTGTGGTGGGTTGCGGGCGAAGAAATCTGTTATGCTTTGCTGACGGCTGGCGTTGATGTTGTCGTGATACACCTTGATGTACGGCTCCATAGCCTGCACCAGCCGGGTATGGAAGACTTCATAGCGGTCATCGTCATTGTCGCGGGAAAGGAAGGACTTCATTTTCTCTGCACACTCCATGGCACCCTTAATATCACTATGACTTAAACTGTGTTCTTCGGAGAATGACGCACCTTCTTCCTCCTCTTCACTGACGTGTTCTTCTTCCAACATCTCGTCGGCAGTCACTTCAGGATCTCTGATCACCTCCAGGATGTCGTCGTTGGTGGTCTCGGAGAAGCCTGGAACTGTAACAGTCTGCGCAGCTTCTCTGGCAAGGTCCACTGCTACTGCAACATTCTGAACCTCACCAGTCACAGATTGACTCCTCCTCTCACCTGGTATTCCATGCAACACATGTCTCCATGCGTGACGAATTGTAGCAATAGACAGCTGATCCCTTGACTCCACCAAGAAGTCCACAGCTTTCTTGATGTTAAATACTCTCCAGAATTGTTTGAAGAGTATTTTTTGCTGTTCCAACTGTTGATCCTCATCTTCTTCGCTCTTGCTATCGGTGGTGGTGTCACTCAGGTTACGCAACTCTTCCCTGGTGTTGGTGTAGTCGTTCAGGAGCTGGAATTTTTTTGTTGAGAATGCAGCTTTTACATTGCAGATTAACTCCTGGTCCATGGGCTGGATTAATGACGTAGTGTTGGGAGGAAGGAAGACCACTTTTACGTTGGGGTGATGATCTAACAGTAGGGGCAAGTGTCCTGGTGCGTTGTCCAGCAGCAACAAAATATTGAATGGCACATTCTGTCGCTCACAGAATTTTTTTACATCGGGAACAAAACAGTCATCAAACCAGGAGAGGGACAGTGTAGAGAACATCCACGCTTTACGTGCGGTCAGCCAGTGGACATTTAGCTTGGTCATGTCCATGGTTTTGTACGGGTGCGGCTTGCGTGCTGTTTGGATCACCGATAACTTGAGCTTACAGGTACCGGAGGCATTGGTGGTAAACAGGACGGTGATGCGTTCCTTCTGCATTTTCCGGCCCCGAATCCTGCTGGCATTCTTTACAACGAAGGACTTGGAAGGTAGCTTTTTCCAGAAAAGACCAGATTCGTCCATGTTAAACACCTGGTCGTCACTGTACTGTCCTTCCTCCATAATCTCACGTAAAAACGGAGGAAATTCCCTAGCCGCAGCACGGTCAGCACTCGCTTCTTCACCACCAATGTTTATATTGGTGATCTTGTTCCGGATCTTAAACCTCTGTAACCACCCAGAGGAAGCATTAAAGGGTTTGGGCTCTGTAATTCCCATCTTTCGTGCCACTGCCATGTACAGTTCACGTGCGTAGTCCTTAACAGAGCGCGTGTCGACCGCCATGTTCCGTCGCGCCTGACGCACCAAGTACCTCACAAGTAATTTTTCTGTCTTGAGAAGCACCTGGTTGTGAAAATACTTGATCATAGAAGCACCTGTAGACTTTGTGATCTTCATGTGCTCCTTTATCTTGGCTGCATCCTTCTTTATAGCCCGGATCGTAGATTCGTTCACACCATGCTGGCGCGCCAAATCAACCTGCCTTGTTCCTTTCTCCAACTCTTGGATGATGGTATACTTCACCTCGTAGCTTAAGGAACGTCGTGTCTTCTTTAGCTTAGTGCCGCTGGGTCCAGGTAAGGAAAGGTTTCTCTCTGGGGGTGGTGGTCCGGCGGAAGCCATTTTACGGAACAATGTATGCGCGTTTACACGGAGTGGCCTTGAGGGATGAAACTGCCGCGGCTAGGTCAAGCGTCGTCTTTCCTCCCTCCCTCCCTCCCTCCGGGTGGACACGTCATAATACTTTAAGCCAGTTACAGCTAGCAGCAGAGGGGGGTAGGGATGCATGGCCAATCACAGGTCTGATACGTCATATGACGTCAGTGATAACGCAACAAAGACACACACTGCGCAACCTTACCGTGCCGCTTGCCCAAGCGGAGGGAGGAGGCGAGGAGCACAGGCAGGCAGGCGGGTGGGGCGAATCTAAAAATAGCGTCGCGCCGGACACTCTCCGCATAATGGGGTTCACGTACCGCGTAATTTGAGCACGTGAGGTTCTGGCAAGGCACCGCGTTAACGTGGAAACGCGGAATGCGGGACCGCGTAAAGTGAGGGTTAACTGTACAGTACTATATTAATCTATCACAGAGCTTAGTACAGTACAGTACTATATTAATGTATCACAGAGCTAAGTACAGTACTATATTAATCTATCACAGAGCTTAGTACAGGAACACATTCCCCCCTTATTACATTAATTTATATGGGAAAAATGGTTTTGATGAACATAATTCACCTAACGAAAGCATTTTAGTGGAACCAAACCCTTTGGTTCAATGGAGACTTAGTGTACAGTAATTATTACTTGTAAGAGCTTTGTGAATAGTGTCAGGTAGAGGGAGAGAATAAAGTAACATTAGTGGGAATAAAACACCTTACCAGCCAATGAAGATGTACAGTAGGTTACACACTGCCTCCTCATTACCTTCTACTGTACAGATATGGGACTATTTATCCAGTAATCTGGTGGTTACTAGATAAGAGTTTTTTCAACTTGATTGTAAAGGAAAGTTTTGCTGCTATAATTACATGAAAAGGCCAATTGGTAGCTACTATATCTCCACACAGTAGATGATCTAGATTGTTTAAATCCACAGCTCATTTAGTGACACCAGATACACGTTCAGTGTTGACAGGAAGGGTTGATGTGTGCACCAACCCTGTCAATGTCCAAGGAGGTGTCATCCCCCTACAAATTATAGGAAATAACTACTGTAGTTCAAAGAATGTTTTTTCCAAAGTATTGTATAGAACAATTTTATTTATGTATTTATTTATTTATTTAGGTATAAATGGTAAGAATGTGCACAAGAACATGATACAGTAATCCTCACTTGCAGGGATCATGCTGGAGGGAATAAAGAATTGGTTGAGCTGTTTGGGAAACCCCTGAAAGTGGTAGGAGGAGATGATCGCATCGGTGCGCTAACCCAGAAGGTGAGCCACGGGGACACGTTCACCATCGGCTCCCTCAAGGTGGAGTGTCTGTTCACACCTTGCCACACACAGGGACACATTTGTTATAGTGTTACTTCAGATGACCCACATCACAAGCCTGCAGTATTCACAGGTAAAATTTATTTTTTCTTATGTAAATTTTTGACATTTTGTTCACTGATGACCAACCAATTTACAGTATATAAAAACATAATTGTTATAACTATGTAATTTGAACTAATCCTGAAATACTGTACAAGAAATGATGCAAGTTACTGTATATAAAGATACTCATAATATTACAGGAGACACTCTCTTCCTCGGTGGTTGTGGCAAATTTTTTGAGGGAAATGCTGTTGAGATGCATAGAGCCCTTATTGAAGTGCTTGGTGCTCTACCAGACCACACGGTAAGTGTCTACCACACCATACAGTGTTATAGTCTACCACACCACACAGTGTTATAGTCTACCACACCACACAGTGATCTTGGTTGAGCAATGGCAGGTCTTTTTGTATACATTATACAAGCCACTGGCATCCCATGAGTCAGGTCTCCGGCCAGCATTCTATGTAACAGTATGAACTCTTGACAGCAGCTGCTAAGCTTTTTAAAATCTTCAGTTACATCAATAAGCCTTAGCTATATAATGTGTGTTTAACCATAAAATTTTTTTTTACAAAGTAGAAGTGTTGTTTGCCTGGAATCTGTACCAGCAGAGAAAGCTTCATTCACGGAGCTTTATACCACAATCTTCTTTCTCTGTGTTTAATATTGGTGCTCTTTGGTGGAAAGTAATTTGCAGGCTACTGTACTGCATTATAGATGTTATGAGATAAAATATTCTCAAGTTGTGAAGATTGTTGTGAGGTCAAGCTAAACTAGCATGACATGTCAGAATGTACTTCTCATTTTTTATAATACGTACAGTGAACCCTCGAAGATTGGGACCCGGTAAATCTGGATTTCGAAAGATCGGACAAAATTTGGGGGTTCCTGGGACTAGGAAGCCTCTCTAAGAAACATTCCCAATACAGCAAAGATCATCTCAGGTCTGAGTAACTAAGATGTCAGCGCACGGGACACAGAAGCCCTAGGCGGGAAACATAAACAGTCATTAATTGTTGTTTGTGGAAATATTATTTCATTTACTCTAGTAATGATACAATGTTTTTTATTATGTTATCGTAGGTAAATGCATGGTTTATATAATTTGTTTATCATTGAGCTCGTCACCATTTTCAAATTAGACGACAGTACAAGATATGTATTTGCCCCATATGTATGCCTGGCAACGGTAGCAGAAAGGGGAGTGAGTGACTTTGTTTGCTAGTTATTGCATCGTCTGCTCTTGTAACTCTCCTCGTCCCTGCCATATTTCACTGGATTTACTGTTATTATTAGTGTTTACTGATATAATATTGCTTAATAGTGATTATCATGGCATTGTAGCCAGGTTAGATTCATCACTGTAACCACCAGGCTACTGGGCCAAGCTGTGAGGCGTTATGATTGTTTTTCAACTCGTATTTTCGGGTAGATGTACATAACTTTCTTCATTTATTTTTACACAGTTACATACATCCTACATACATATTGTGAAAAAAGTAAAATAAATAATTGTCCTAAGGGCAAACACGTAAAGGGAAAATACATTTCTTTGCACACGAATTAGCTGACTTAGTGAGGGAACGGGAGAGTTCCGGGTGTGGGGGATGGGGAGCATTGCTAGGAAATCAGCGTCCCAGCTGGTCTTCGTTACTATGGTGTAACAGGGAGTGTGTGCAAATGGCGACTGTGTTAAACTTTGATTTGGCTTTTATTAGCTGATTTGGCTATACAGTATTTTTTGTTGTAACTTATTTATTGATATTATTTTTATTTATTCCTCACATTTCCTGGTATTGTATATATTAAGAAAACTATAGCTGCAGGAGGAAAATACACACAAAAGTTTTTTCTTAAATACTCCCTGCTAAAATACCGTAAAATATGGTACTGTATTTTTGGTGTTTTTTATATAATTATTTATCGTTTTTATACATTTACTGTAGTACATTTGCTGGAAGATTCAGACAATCGGCTTTTTTGGACAGGTGGTCCCCCTGTTTAGTCCGGATCTTCTAGGGTTTACTGTATGAAAAAACTAAAAATTGAAATGGACAAAAGTAAACATAGTATTTCCTTAGTTGTAGCATCATCAGCATTATCAAGGATTCTGTACAAGAGTATAGATTCCTTGCCCAAACTCCTGCCTGTATACTGCCAAATTCTGGGGTCACTAATTCTAAGGGGATAACTTAACTCTATTCTTAATTTTAAGGTTGCTGACTGAATGTTGTCCAAATCTTTTTAAGTAATGAACTTGAAACAAATATAGTCTCTTTTAATTTATGTTCTGCCAGAGTCATCATGAAAGTAACTCGAATTTCACATTTTTATTTTATTTAGAGGTGAAGCAGGCCAGCTCAACTCAGAAACACCAACTTTAGTTTCACTCACAAACTGATTAGCATTTAATAAAATCTGGTTTTGACAATTCTTCTCTGGATTTTACATCATCTAAAAGTCTTAAGTGACTTTTGTGCCAGAAATACAGTATATACGTGGGCTCCACAACCTTGGAGGCAGGTACTGCACTGTGCTGTACTGTACTTTACTTTACTTGGACTATCAGAAGGATTATCATAGTTGCT
The DNA here is from genome assembly GCF_018991925.1 of Homarus americanus. Lineage (NCBI taxonomy): Eukaryota > Metazoa > Arthropoda > Malacostraca > Decapoda > Nephropidae > Homarus > Homarus americanus. The sequence continues at coordinate 5,430,873 of NW_024715228.1, forward strand.
AGGCCTAACTGCTTGAAATTTTTGTATAGTTAGCCCACACTAAATAATGTATGAATTAGCTGGTACTGTACTTCACATTACTGGAGTCCAAGTAAGTTGAGATATTTCAGAATACTGAGGTCATGTTGATATGTTGGGGTTATTCTATATTGATATGTTGGGGTAATTGTATGTTGATATATTGGGGTAATTGTATGTTGATATATTGGGGAAATTCTATGTTTTGGTCTAATTCGGTTAACCCAGAGACCCTGATGATATCGAATTAATGAGAGTTCAGTGCATAGATTAATTATGCTCTTTTTAGAAGAATGTGACCAGTAAACTTGCGATAAATTATTTTCACTTGGTTTATTTTCAGCATGTTTATTGTGGACACGAGTACGCCATACAAAACCTCAAGTTTGGTGCTCATGTAGAACCAAACAACACAGCAATACAAGAAAAAATAGCCTGGGTTCAGCAACAACGTGATGAAGGGCTGCCTTCTGTCCCCTCTACCATAGGTAATAGTGTGTGCTGCCTGCCTTCTGTCCCCTCTACCATAGGTAATAGTGTGTGCTGCCTGCCTTCTGTCCCCTCTACCATAGATAGATATTGATGTCAAGTTCATAATATTTCTATGAAAAGTAAAGTACCCCTGTGTTGGTCACACAATGTATGTATATATATATATATATATATATATATATATATATATATATATATATATATATATATATATATATATATATATATATATATATATATATATATATATATATATATATATATATATATACACACACACACACACACACACACACAGTCGACCCTCATTAATTCGGACTAATAGGGGGGGAAGGGTGTCCGTTTTAGCCGATTGCCCGAATTAACCGATTTAGGGGTTAATATTGCAGTATATTTCAAAGTCATTGTTTTCGTCACGATTTTATCCCACTTTCCACTGTAATACATACATAATTTCAGCAAAAATATTCCATTTCCGTGAATGTATTATATCAAGCACAGTATGTATAGAATACCATTGTAATATAACAGTATTTTAACCGAAAACTATTAAAAAAACGAATAACATCTCAACATCGGAAGCTTAGGTAAAGTCTTTTGTTTTCGTCATGTATTTTATCCTATTTTACATTGATATACATCACGTTTCAGCAAAACTACTATTTATTTCCTAGAATATATTCATTCAGGCGCAGTTTAGGTAAAATATACGTGTGATGTAACAGTTTTTTAACTGAAAACGATTAAAAAAACACGTACCCTCTAGCCCTGTTCAAGGAGAGGACTGGGAGAAGCTGTTTGGTGCTGCAGACGATGACAAGGAAAATGATTTGGATGGATTTTAATGAAAATATTCAGAAATATGGTATCGTAATATTTATTCAAGTCAATTAGGATAGAATATTATTGTAATACAACAGTTTTTTAACTGAAAACCAATCGAAAAGCGATTACGGTAATATCTTTTGAACGAAAGAAAGCGAAAGTCATTGTTTTCGTCACGATTTTATCCCACTTTCCACTGTAATACGTACGTCATTTCAGCAAAAATATTACATTTCCATGAATACATTATATCAAGCACAGTATGTATAGAATACCATTGTAATATAACAGTATTTTAACCAAGAACTATTAAAAAAAATGAGTAACTTCTCTTGAACATCGGAAGGTTAGGTAAAATCTTTTGTTTTCGTCATGTATTTTATCCTATTTTACATTGACATACATCATGTTTCAGCAAAACTACTATTTATTTCCGAGAATATATTCATTCAGGCACAGTTAAGGTAAAATATACATGTGATGTAACAGTTTTTTAACTGAAAACGATTCGAAAAACACGTGTACCGTCTAGCTGATACTCAACAGCTGGTGGTGCGTCATGCGTCGTTGTAAACAATAGGAGGTTGAAGTAGATTACCGGGTATTATATTAAGTGTGAAATATCAAAAAAGTTTTTATTACCGGTATTTTTTGTAGATCAATGAGAACTGTGATACCGTATATGATAAGATAAGTTAGCCTGTGCTAAGAACTTCAACATAGACTACTGAAAACACGTTGTAAGGTAATTTAGCCTATTGTAAGTTGGTGAGCTTCATTTGCTGAAGGAACTGCACAACTTTTCATTACTAATTGGTACATATTTTACGTTTCCATTGCTTACTGGCAGTAAATGGTAAATATTTTTCATGTCTGAAGCTAAAAGTTGCATCCCCCCCCCACAATACTCAGTGGTGGAGATGTTAAGACATTTTGTCCGACTGATCCCAAATCCGGATTAAATGGGTCCGACTAACGAGGGCTTCACTGTATATGCAAGAAAATCACCGTAGGTGCGCGATTCAGGTATATATGCTGATAACCACAAGGAAAGAAGAAAACACGAAGTTCCCAAGCGCTTTCGTGTAATTCACATCTTCAGGGGAGAGTACAGACTAAAGAGAAGTACAAAACAAGGTGTATATATACAGAGGAGGGTGAGACCAGGTCCACAATGGTCAGGTATTAGGTAATGACCCTACTAATCTTTAAATAGCACGGCAACGGTCGGTAGTCAGGTCAGAGGGTAAGGTGACCCAACTTTCTCTCCTGGTTACAAATCTTCTTAATTACAAAATTGTCCAGTTTGTACATGCCATTACTCAAATTCATGTTGAATGCTTCGGTATGTTAAGGAGACTAGATTCTATGATGTTCCTACTATCAATTGAATTACAAGGTAATATTGAGGAGGCATTATCCCAGTCAATGCAATGCTTGTTATCCCTCAAATGAACAAACAGAGCATTGGATTCCTGGCCTGTCCATTCAAATAATGGACTCAACTCCTCCCCTCTTCTCACACTCCTGGCTCTTCCCTCTCTGAGAAATGTTTGGGGGAAAACCACTAGATTTTAAGGTATAGTAATAAATAATACCTCAAACTAAAGTTAGGATAATATAATTGACATTGCTGGATTCCTTGTAAGACCAGGAATATTTTGAATATAAATGTCATATATTTTTGCACAAAAAGATAACATATTTACTCAGAGTAAACAAAATACTTAAAGTAGATCTAAAATTTGTATGTCTAATAAAATCTATGATGTTTATATTCAAAATGATCATCAAATTGTAAGAATTCCAGCAATGTAAATTATATTCTGGCCGAGTAATTTGTTAAATTTTATGAGCTAAAACAAATATCTTCAATAAATAAACAAAATATACTTACTGAAATACTATCTGTCAATCAAATTACCCCACCTCCCCCTCTTCCCCACCTGCTCCCTGGGTCTCCCTCCTCCCTACCCCTCACCCCCCACCTTCCCTCCCTACCAGAGAAATGATTGGGTTATAACAGTATATTTACATTTTTAGTAATAAATAATACCTCAGACTAAAGTTAGGATAATATAATTGACATTGCTGGATTCCTTGCAAGACCAGGAATATTTTGAATATAAATGTCATATATTTTGCACAAAAGATAACATATTTGCTCTGAGTAAACAAAATACTTGCATTAGATCTAAAATTTGTATGTCTAATGCAAAATCCTGAAATGATCATCAAATTGTAAAATTCAGCAATGTAAATTATATTCTGGCGGATAATTTGTATGAATTTTATGAGCTAAATAAAAATTATACTTCACCGCTATATGAGTAGATGCAGCGTAAAGTAGAATTCTGGTTCTGGCAAAGTAGCGTAAATGTAGAAAGCAGCGTAAAAGGTTCACTGTATATACAGTATATACATATATATATATATATATATATATATATATATATATATATATATATATATATATATATATATATATATATATATATATATATATATATATATATATATATATATATATATATATATATATATATATATATATATATATATATATACTATATATATATAGA
>NW_024715228.1:5437289-5523440 GCF_018991925.1 Homarus americanus
ATATATATATATATATATATATATATATATATATATATATATATATATATATATATATATATATATATATATATATATATATTAGTTCTTGAATTGATAAGTGGCAGGGCTGAAGTAAACACTTTGTTGGTTTTGCTTTATTGTAAAAAAATATAGTTTCACAGGTTCTGAGTTCAGTTGAGAATATATTGTACCTTCTCTACTAAGGGAAGTGTCTTAGTTCACTTGTAGGAGAACACTTAAGTGAGGTGTTCACTGGGTAACAAGTGATATGAGTCTCTGTCACTTAACCAGGGAGAGAGAGCGAACAGGCCTCCAAGAGGAAACGCATCAGATATGTTGTTGGTGACATGTGCTGACCTCAGCCTGCCTTCGCTCGCTCCCCGAAGGCAATGTCACCTCAGCAATTCATGACATCAACATCTGAGTCATGGTTGAATAAGCTAGTGAATAATTTGGTATTATACATTTGGGTAAATATTTATATAATACAAATGGTGCTGTTACACCCCTGTACAGTAATTGGCTTGACAAAGTGATGACCCCAGTGATGGATGGACAAGGCAATTACTGTACCTGATGCCCCTGGCCTGTGGCACAAAGGGGAGCATCATTACAATTTTGTGTGTCTTTGGCATGACTTTAGAATGCTAATGTGGTTCTACCAATTTTCAGGAGAGGAAAAGCAGATTAATCCTTTCATGCGAGTGACCGAAGCTTCAGTTCAACAACATGCTAACACTACTGATGCTGTAACAACTATGGCTGCCATCAGGGCCGAGAAGGACAACTGGAAGGCTCCCAAGCTTTAAATTTGAACCAGTGTTACTTGAATGGTCAACAGGATGTAGAACCTTCCCTTACAAAGACATGGTCGCTCCTATTAAGATTAGATGAAAACCCTCTTAAGAGAAAGGGTCATTGTAACAGAGTGATGTACTGTACTGTAGCAACCATCTGTGGGGTAACTCTAACGTTAGATGAAGGTTCAGTCTACAGTACTATACCGTTAACAAGCTCAAGCCACAGTGCACTGTACTTTTTATTGGGATGATGTACTGTATAGTACTGTATTATAAATATTGTTCACCTTGTAGTTCAGTACAGTATTACAATCATTGTAGTTCAGTACAGTATTACAATCATTGTAGCTCAGTACAGTATTACAATCATTGTATCTCAGTGTACAGCATCATATAATGATCTTGGACACTACACTGCAGTACAGTACATAAATCAGTCAAAATAAGATTTATAAAGTGCTAACTTTACCATCAAGAAGATTTACATCACAAGTCTTATAATTACTTTTTGCTCATAAACTTAAACAGTATAGTTCAGTTATAAACTACTTAAGGGTTTCAAATTTAATAGAAATTTTGTCATTACTGTAATTAATTGTAAATGTAGTACCTATTTAAAGTAATTCAAAGCTTGTATTTAGGACAAACAATATTGAAACAATATGTGTGAAAACAGATGAACATGACTGATTTTGTAGTTAGATATTTTTCTTCTCTCATTTCAAATTGTTCTTCAAATAGATTACCAGGTAAAGGCATTTTACTCTCACATTCAGATAGATAACATCTCCACATAGTGAATAACAGGTTTTCTTTACATTATGTTGTACAGGTATAGTGAATTACAAGTATACCCCACATAATGTTGTATAGTGAAGTACTATACAGGTATTACAGTGGATTACAGTTTGTCCTACACAATGTTGTACAGTAAAGTGAATTACAGGTTGTAACAGTGCATCACTTCCCATTGGGTGAATGAAAATCAATGTACAATAGTCAACTATTTTCTTGTATTCATGGCATAAATGTACACCTATGGTGAGTACAAAGAAACACACAAGTAATCCCCAATTGTGTCCACACTATTTGTACACTTACAGAGATGTGGCCGAGCAGAGATAGAATTACTCACTGGCAGTATAATCACAATAATATTTCACACATTTAAGCAACAAGCTGAACGAAGCACCTTGGCCAGGTGTCTTATAATCGGTGAAATAAGGAGGCACTATATCTGTAGTATTCACGTATGATTGCCTAATACCTAACTTAAGATCCACACGCACTCACTGATGCCCAAACTGTAACTGCCTGCATTTAAAATAAGTGTGGAAAAGTGCCAGCACTGGGGGATTTATCATCGTTTAACATGCACCACCTGTAAGTTCTAATGTGTACCACCGGCAAGTTATGTGCACCACCTGCAGTCTCCAATGTGCACCACCTGCAAGTTCTAATGTGCACCACCTGCTATCCCCAACTTGCACCACCTGCAGTCCCCAACTTGCACTACCTGCAGTCTTCAACATACACCACCTGCAGGTGAGGAGCCGGCCGAGACGGTGTTGCCAGACATTGCACTCCAATCATTACAACCAATATCACACCAATCTAGCACATAGCACCTGTCAGTTGTCAAACACTCCTGTGCCTGCAGCTGCAGGGCCACCACGTCATCAATGAGTAGTGCAGTGCCATGACTAACTGGGATAAAGACACACCATGTGGAGACCACATCAGTGAATTATGGTTTGTTCCACACAATGTTGTACAGGTATACCCAATCATGTAGTAGATGTGTTCCAAAAAGGTGCAGTCAATTTCTGTTTAACACACATTTTGCATTCCTGATAACCTGTACATTAACATGATATACATAAACCTGATGTTAACCTGCTGTACAGTCAGGGACTAAAGTTGGTGAGTTCTACTGTGGGAGATATTAAACTTTTCTTCTGGCACCGGAGTCATACAACAAAAGAAGATAACTGTACTTAATAATAGAGCAATTACTGATGGTTGTCAACAATGGATGACCCAGGAACATGTTGGCATTCCCTCCCGCTCCCACTCCCTCCCTCCTTCCCTCCGTCTCTCGCACTCATTTCCACCCACCCTTTCCTCTATCCCTCTGTCTCGTTCCTTTCTTTTCCACCCTCCCTCATTATATCCTCTCCTGCTTCCTCTTCCCTAAACCTAAGTATGTACTGTAACTCACTCACTCTCTCCACTGACTTGCTCTCCTTCTCTCTACATCCCTTCTTCCCTTACTTTCTTTCTCTCTTCTGTTATAGTAGGACCTGAATTTGAAATTTAATGATTGCAGTAAGAAGCATCAATTTGAGATACATGAGCAACTTTAGTAAGCAGTTCTTGTTGATAACATGTCACTTAACCCCTTCATTATGGGGATGCTACTTTTAATGTTTTATTTGGCTGATCCCAGATAATTTTATTTAACACAGAGAAGACACAAGGGATTTAATACAGTTCAGGTTTTCTACAATCTACAGTCATGACTTGAGTTGAATAGAAAATGGAAGTCACATATTTGAATCTTAATATAGTATATCCTTAATCTTAATGATTGGGCTTCTTTTTTTCTTTTCCTTTTTTCATTTGCCTTATTTGAATAATATAAAGCCGTGAGCATTATGATATTAATGTGAAGCAGAAGGTGTTGAATTGAAATTTACAAGAGTCCATTATTCTTCTAGGTTCAGGAGGTTGAGGATCCTATGTTTCTGTGTGCTACCTGGTGTAAAATAGATATGCAGTCTTATCTGTAGTTATAGTTTTGTGTCAGTCTGGCAATGAATATTTTTTTTTTATATTAGTACAGGTAGTAACCTGTGTATTAATACCATATGTGTTATGATTTTCCTACTAGAGTAATTGCTTCAAAACAGCCCTTGACAAAATTATCAAGAACACTGGCTTCTGACCTTCTACCCTTGATATGGCCATCTCTAATGGGTGGCCATTCGGTAAATAAGTAAACATCCTGTTTCAATATATGATACTTTTGTAATACACACACACACACACACACACACACTCACTATAAATTGGGTTAATATGAGACACTTTAATTCGTTTTTAATGAATTGTGTATCTTATGTATTGTACTATATGACAGCTGATTGCAACAAAGGTGTTGAAAGTAAAAATCTCAGATCAGTTTAATGATGGCAGAAAACAGATTGCACCAGGTAATGCAGTTAACATATGATAGGACTGAGTCACCATCAGAAATGTTAGTGTTTCATGCACTTCACTGGGGTAAATGATGACCACAATCATGTAAGGACAATTTATTGACGTCAATAGTCTGAAGATATTGTATATTTGTCTTTGATTTTTATGAAACAGTGTACATATTCATATTTTATGTAATGATCTTATGAGTATTAATATATGGAACTGCCACAATTTAAATAGTTTTTTTATTGTGAATACAGTATTTGATAATACAGTACCCTGTACAGTAATTATTTTACATGTCATAAAATACATACTGATGTCAACATAACTAAATTTTTATTATACAAGTTTTATATTATGCAATATAACTTTAGGAGCCACATAATCATGTACAATATACTGTACAGTATCAGTAGCATGTCCACCCTCCTTGTGCATCAATGGCTTGATTAAGTCTCCTGAGCATGGACTCCACCAGGTTCACGCAGACCCTTGACTGCTGCAAGAGCCTTTCCCACAACTCAGCGCACACTGTTCAGTAGCCCACCTGTTACCTCCGTCTACCTCCACTCTTAACACATAATCGGTGGATTGGGCTTCTGTCTTGAACTAGGATAACAGACTGAGGTGCAGGGAAAACTGTGGCACGACCATTTGGTAATAAACTGTCCTCTTGAGAGGACCAGTGACATTACACATCCATCATTACTCAGACATTCTCTGGGAACTATTTTCACTCATTCCAACAAACTATGAAATCTCATGTCACGTGTTTGATTTGTATTTAATTAATGCCACAATTTTTTGCCACCCTCAACCCACACTGCTTCTCCCTTAATGTACTCAACCCACACTGTTTCTCCCTTAATGTACTCAACCCACACTGCTTCTCCCTCAATGTACTCTACCCATACTGCTCTCTTAATGTACTCATCCCACACTGTTTATCCCCTAATGTACTCAACCCACACTGCTTCTCCCTTAATGTACTCAACTCACACTGCTTCTCCCTTAATGTACTCAGCCCACACTGCTTCTCCCTTAATGTACTCAACTCACACTGCTTCTCCCTTAATGTACTCAACCCACATTGCTTCTCCCTTAATGTACTTAACCCACACTGCTTCTCCCCTAATCTACTCAATTCACACTGGCTTGAATATCATGTACACTAATACTGACACGTTCCTTGATAAGAGAGAGGAGTTTGAAACACTACTAAGAGTACACCAACCAGATATTGTAGGCGTTGTAGAACTGTTGTTCAAGAACAGGAGAATCGACCCAGAGGAATGCGAGTTCAGTATTGCTGGATATGACTCATTTACGAACCTTTCTCAAGAAACTTGCAAGAGGAGTGTGGTTATCTACGCTAGGCAAGACCTTAGAGCCAGCCAGGAGAGGGTACAGGGAGAGGATGTTTTTGAAGAGTCCAAGTGGTGTAAAATTAAATTAAAGGGAAGGGACTTACTTATTGTCGGGTGTATCTACAGATCCCCAAACTGTGGCCCACTAAATCAAAGGAACTTAAGAACCTTAATAAACAACGCGGCGATGCTCAACCCTAGCCACCTCCTTATCATGGGGGACTTTAACTATGGCGACATCGACTGGAGAAACGAGTCTACCCCGAATGACTTGAATAACCCTGCTACTCTTTTTGTAGAAACTCTGAGAGATAATTTTCTGTTCCAACATGTTAGAGACCCGACACATTACAGAGGGGAGCAAACACCCAAGCCACTTGACCTCATCATAACAAACGAGGAGGGTATGGTGACCAAACTGGAACACCTTGCACCAATCACCATACAGGGTTGTCATTCAGATTTAACTGTTACCTAGTTCAAGATAAGGCCAGGCCAAGGTGCAAATATTACAAGGGAAATTACAATGGCATGAGGGAAGAGATGAGGAGTATCAACTGGCCTGACTTATTAAGGTACAAGAACGGAGACACTACGCTGAATATCATAACTAGTAAAATGACCCATTTGATCGATAAATATATACCCAAGACCACACCCAGTGCTTCTAGGAATACGAGGGGATCCCTACACATGAACCATGCGGCGGTCGACAAAATTAAGAAAACCCTGAAATTCAAGACGTGGGTTGGGTCAAACGATGAGTAAGACAGGAGGATGTATGCAAGAGCCAGAAACCAAGCAAAGATAGAGTGTAGGAGGGCTGAAAAGGAGTTCCAGAGGCTGGTTGCAAGCGAGGTCAAGTCAAACCCAAAGGCGTTTTACCGCTATGCAAAGTCGAAATTGAAAACGCGAGTAGGAGTATCAGACCTGAGGCTGGTGGATGGTAGTTACGCAGATTCTGACCAGGATAAAGCTGAGGCATTGAACAGCTTCTTTTCCTCAGTGTTCACAAGAGAGGATGCAACTAACCTTCTTGCGTTTGAGGACAGACGGTTCGACACAGCACTGACCCACATTGTGTTCACAGAAGAAGGTATTAGAAATAAACTGTCCAGGCTAAAGGTCCATACGAGTCCCGGACCTGACATGGTGCATCCTAGAGTGCTAAGAGAGTTGTGCAACGAGCTTGCAGAGCCCCTGAAGATCCTGTTTTGTAAATGCCTGGATGAACAAATGGTCCCCAGTGAATGGAAAGTGGCTTATGTGAATCCTATCTTCAAGAAGGGCGATAGTCACTCCACGTACAACTATAGACCGGTTACCCTGACTAGCATAATATGTAAAGTACTTGAGAGTATTATCAGAGATGCCGCAATGGAACATCTACTACGAAACAACCTTGTAAAGGATTGCCAACACGGTTTTATGCCGGGGCGCTCCTGCTTAACACAATTGCTCAAGGTATTGGATATTTGGACCCATATTCTGGAACGGGGTGGTAATATCGACAATATTTACCTAGATTTTGCCAAAGCTTTCGACAGTGTACCCCACGAAAGGCTGAAAGTCAAACTGGAAGGGTACGGAATTCGGAGAAATCTCCTAGCGTGGATAGAAGACTTTCTACATGACCGCAAGCAGTGTGTGGTGATTAATGGCACGAAATTGTCATCTGTACCTGTCACAAGTGGGGTACCACAGGGCAGTGTATTGGGCCCGCTGTTGTTTGTTTCATAAATGACATGCCTGACGTTATACACTCCTCCATACAAATGTTTGCCGATGATTCCAAATTATTTCGGGAAATTAAGAACCAAGCGGACTGTGAAGAGCTGCAGAAGGACCTCTGTGGGCTCCAAGAAGGGTCGAAGAAATGGTTGCTGAGATTCATGTCACGAAATGTAAGAGGATGCACCTGGGGCGTACCAACGGTAAGGAGGCGTGTCATATGTCCCAACGGGATGAAGAAACTGCACTAGTTGAGATTGAATGTGAGAAGGACTTTGGTGTGTATGTTGACAATGAGCTGAAGTTCTCAGGCCATTGCGAGAAGAAGGTAAATCAGGCAAATAAATTACTGGGTCGTATAAGAAGGTCGTTCCGATATCTAGACGGTCCGTCCCTCGTAGAGATCTTCAGGAGTGAAGTGCTTCCCTATCTGGAGTACTGTCACCCCATCTGGTCCCCGAGATATGCTAGGGACTGTCAGTTGGTTGAAAATGTTCAAAGGAGGGCCACCAGACTGGTGCCTGCACTTCGGCACCTCAGCTACCCTAAGAGATTGGAGCGCCTGAACTTGCCTAGCTTATACTACAGACGGCAAGGTGGGACCTAGTTGAGGTGTATAAGCATCTCAGGGGACACTACTCAGTTGAGTGTCGTTACTTGGAGCTGGCGGTCGCTCGCTACACAAGGGGTCACAGCTCAAGATTGAAGAAGCCACAAGTCCAGAAAACCATGAGGGCAAACTTTTTCGGAGTGAGGGTTGTTAACTCTTGGAACAATCTACCAAAGAGTGTTGTGACGGCACCGAGTGTGAGCTCTTTCAAGACAAGACTTGACCAACACTGGCGCGAGTTCAGGTACATTCAGGAGCCGGTGCATGCCCAGTACTTGCCAACAGTGCGTGACAGAGACGTGACCGATCGCCCGGGCGGCTAGCGAGCCGACCTTTTGGTGAAGAGGATAAAAGAAAGTAATCGGAGACGTGAGACACGATGATCCTCCCCATACTGGCCAGATATTTTGTAAATAATATTGATTATGTGTTAAAGGAACAGCCTTCCTTCCTTAGGCTTTAGTAAGCCCCTTTATAATATTTATACTGTATATACTTGTCACACTTGCCAGATGCTTCTGGTGTCATTGTACAGGGGTACCTAGTGACAGCACTAGGATCCCGCTTCCTCTATCAAGGAATAAACAATTGAAATTGATAAATTGATCAGAGACGTGACCGATCGCCCAAGTGGCTAACGAGCCGATCAGTGGCGAAGAGGATAAAAGTAAAAGTAAACTACACAGAATACTTTTGTGTGTATATATATATATATATATATATATATATATATATATATATATATATATATATATATATATATAACTGCAGTAGGGATACAATATACTTGGCGGGTTAATTTGAAACAGTTGAACGTCAATACTAAGAGAGTGTTAGCGTCCCGTGAAGTGAGACCGCCGGCCGTGAGTCAGTGTGGCGGCAGCTGTGACGGAGGTAAGATTCCAACTTCCTGGTTGCAGTCTACAATTGTTTATCAAGTAAGTAGATTAGTGATATTATTTTCTAGCCTTTATAATAGTATTCTTGTTACGTTAGAGATGGTTTTTATTATTAGAAAGGGGAGAATTAAGATGTATTATTAGAAGCATTGAGTGGTTGTGGTGTAGGACCGGCACCTCTATGTAATGGAGCCTGTGCTTATAACTGTCCTCCACCATTACAGTATATACGAAGCTGCCTTTATTATGTATGTTTGTGTGGGTGCTGTGTTTAGTATCACCGTCCATGATCAAGGAAGGAGTAGGTGCAATATATTGGGTTTATTTCAAGGCTGGTGTAGCGGGAAGCTTCATGGTTCTTGTGGTGTCATTGAGACCGCGCCAAACATCCTGACTTCTTTGTTAAATTATTTATTATGACTCTTAAGTTAAAATGTTTCCAAAATCTAAAAGTTGAAAGTCTTCATATATGTTGGTTGATAGGAGCATGAGGCATTCATCTGGTGTTGTCATCCTCGGCTTACTAAATAATTTACTGTTGAATGAATTTTAAGTATTGTATATGTTTTGGTTATTACGAAGGGTGGGGGGGGGTTAATTTCCGTTTCTTGTTTATTTCCGTATATAAAAGTTAATGTAATAACTACCCTAGTACAGTTACAGCGGAAAAATCTTATAATCACCTACTTCCTTCTTCATTATTGATGGTCATTATCCGGAGCTGTACATTTACGAGTGAACGTTTTTTAAATATTTCAACAAACTATTTTGGGTAAAGGAATGTTAAAAATATTCCAGATTCTAGAACATTCATAACATTCCTTCACCCATAATCTTCTAGAATCTAGAGGATGGATGTTGATCGGTCACGACACACACACAGCTATTGAACATCAACCGTTAATGTTCCTTCATTTACCCCAAGTTAATTTATATGTACTACATTTTTTTTAATTATAAGGTCGATAAAAAACCCACAAATGTTGTAGCGTTTAGAGATGTTGGACTCTGCCTAATGAGTCAGACATTTAGTAATTATAACGAGGTGTAAAATGTGTGCAAAACATAAATGTGTGTTAGTGAACATAAGAAAACATAAGAAAACAAGGAGTCTGCAACAGGCCGGTTGGCCTGTGCATGGCAGCTCCTGTCGAGAGTTACTACCACTCTATCATCCATGAATCTATCTAGCCTCCTTTTGAAACTTTCCAGAGTTCCCGCACTTACTACAAAGTTGCTAAGCTTGTTCCACTCGTCCACCACCCTATTTGTGAACCAGTTTCTTCCTATCTCCCTCCTAAACCAAAACTTATCCAACTTGAATCCGTTGCTCCGAGTCCTATCCTGCTCGGATATTATAAGAACTTTATCTATATCCCCTTTATTGATTCCTTTCACCCACTTAAATACTTCTATCATATCTCCCCGCACTCTTCGTCTTTCTAGGGAATGCAAGTTAAGTTTCTTTAACCTATCCTGATATGGAAGGTTTCTAAGTCCCGGAATCATTTTTGTCATTCTTCGCTGCACCGACTCTAGTGAATTTATATCCATTCTATAATAGGGGCACCAGAACTGAACCGCATAATCGAGTGCGACCTAACTAAGCGCAAGATATAGTTGCAATAAGACCTCTGCACTCTTGTTACTTACACTTCTGAATATAAAACCCAATACTCTGTTTGCCTTATTTCGAACATTAACGCACTGTTTTCTAGGCCGTAGGTCCGGGCTTACAAGTACCCCTAAGTCTCTTTCACAAGTCGACTTCTCTAGGTTGATGTTGTTAAGGCTAGTGGTGTGTACACGTCTCGCCACGCAGCAAGTGTTGGCTCTGCCTCATATATACATCGATACTATACACGTGTACGTCGATACTGTGCATGTATACCTCAGTACTGTACATGCATACCTCAATACTGTACATAAGAATGGAGGAAACTGCAGCGGGCCTATTGACCGGGCAGTCCCATTTACACCCAATCCCTATTGCTCGTATATCCATCCAACCTATGTTTGAAGATATTCGAGTTAATGATGATATTTGGTAACTTGTTCCACTCGTCCACTAGGGTCCGACTAATTACCCAAATGTACCTGCAATGAAGTCAAATAATGGTCCTACATGAATAAATCGGACTGCCATCACTTGTCGACTAGTATTTGGTTTCATGGAGTCACAAAAAATCGGTAAAGTTAATTTAATCCGAGTTAATAGATCGAGTGCATGTACCTAACCTAACCTAACACAACTCAGATTAAATTAAGTTTACCAATTTTTTGTGACTTTATGACGCCAAATAATAATCGAGAAGTGATTCACAGCCCGATTTAGGACCATCATTTGACTTAATTGCGACTACATTTGGGTAATTACTCGCTCCCTCGGTACAAGCACGCGATCTATTAACTCAGTTTAAATTAAGTTTTCCTTCTTTTTTTTTACTTCGTGACACCAAATACTATTCGAGAAGTGGTTGGCAGTCCGATTTATTCATGTAGGACCATTATTTGACTTCATTGCGGCTTTATTTGGGTAATTAGTCGGACTGGTCCACTACTCTATTTCCAAACCAATGTTTACCTATTTTGCGCCTAAATCGAAATTTGTCTAATTTAAAACCATTGTTACGAGTTCGTTCCTGGTTGGATAGTTTGAGTACCTTGGTAATGTCCCCTATGTTCAGCCCTGACTTCCATTTACACACCTCTATCATATCGCCCCTCAATCTACGTCTCTCGAGGGAGTGCAAATTAAGAAGCTTAAACCTGTCTCTATGCTCAAGGTTCCTAATGCCCGGGATTAGCCTTGTCTTTCTCCTCTGAATTCTTCCAAGGATTCTATATCCATTCTGTAATACGGTGACCAGAACTGAACTGCGTAATCCAAGTGAGGTCTCACAAGCGCAAGATATAGTGTTAGGATGACCTCGCTAGTCTTGTGAATAACACTCCTTTGTATAAACCCAAGTACTTTATTAGCCTTGTTTTGAGCAAATATACTTTGTTTACTTGGCTTAATATTCCTACTCATCATTACTCCTAAATCTTTCTTAGTCGGATTTCTCAATAACATCTTTGTTCATCTGGTTTCCCTGTTTACATCTTCTATACTGAGTACTTTACATTTGTCCACATTGAATTTCATCTGATATTTTTCAGACCATTCAAAAATTTGTTTAGATCTTCCTGTAGTTTTACAGAGTTCTCGTCAGATTTAATTACTCGCCCTGTTTTAGTGTCATACTGTGCATACCTCAGTACTATGCTTGTATATATCAGTACTGTGCATGTTTACATCAGTACTGTGCATGTTTACATCAGTACTGTACATGTATACATCAGTACTGTATATGTATACCTCGATACTTTTTACTTACTTTTATCCTCTTCACCACTGATCAGCTCGTTAGCCGCCCGGGCGATCGGTCACGTCTCTGTTACGCACTGTTGGCAAGTACTGGGCATGCACCGGCTCCTGAATGTACCTGAACCTGCTCCAGTGTTGGTCAAGTCTTGTCTTGAAAGAGCTCACACTCGGTGCCGTCATAACACTTTCTGGTAGATTGTTCCAAGATACTGTACGTGTACCTCGATACTGTACTTGTATACCTCAATACTGTACTTGTATACCTCGATACTTCACCTAGGCTGAGTGAGGATCACAAGATGAATGAGATGTAGATTAGAGTGAGCTACAGTGTACATTTGCTTATCTCAGTACAGTAGATATCATATCTTGGGTTCAAGCAGGAGACTTGATAGGAATTTACCCGATAGTATGGCATGTTGGCCCAGCCTCAGGGAGTGCATTATAAGTGCAGAGAATTGCTGTTGTGGATTTTATTTCATCTGTTATGCTGTGTTGTGGGAAAAAAAGCAAGAAAAAAGTTTGTAGGAAGGAGGAGATTAGAGGAGCTGAAGTCAACCTTGGATTTGTTGAAGACTCATTAAGGGATATTGATGCCGTTGGTGACCGAGTGTTGGGTGGTGAAGCAGGAGAGGTGTGTGTTAGTGAACAAGAACAGGTAAAAGTGAAGGGAATTTTATTGCAGCTTTTCAGTACAACACCAGGGGGGGATAATACCCTCCCTGATGAAAAGAGAAAGCAAGCTCGTAGCGCATCGTTCAGCCTCTACGACGACGTAATAAATCCCGATCGTTTAAAGACCATTCCTGAGGAAGCACGCGGAGCACAGGACGATGTCATTACTACACAGGAACTTGTAAATAACCAGACTGGTGAGGTAAGTGGGAGAATTATCAGCAATATAAAGGTAAATAACCAGACTGGTGAGGTAAGTGAGAGAATTATCTGCAATATAAAGGTAAATAACCAGACTGGTGAGGTAAGTGAGAGAATTATCTGCAATATAAAGACTCTGGTCATCTGTTCTTGAAACAGAATGTGTACAGTTAGCTTGTATTAAATCCACTGCTGAAAAGAAGGCGATTGAAATTTCCAGTTTGTTTAGTTTCAAATTTAGAGAGTAAGAAGTTGTAGAGATTAATGTGTGTTAAGTAGAGTAGTAGTCGAAGGTAGTGCGTATTCCAAGTGCCCTCTTACCTGGCCTGGCAGGCTGTTGCTCCCTGAAGTACAATACTGTGCAGTAATCAAACCTTACCTACTTACTGTATAAGTAAATTTAGGTACTGTATACTCACTCGCAGCTGGAGGATGTACAAGCCTTGGAAGGCAAATGCGGTAATCACTGGCCTTGGTGTTAGCAGTTATTGATGGTTAGTGATTATCGACGAGTAATTATGAACAAGTTGGCGATGCAGCTCTGAGATTGTGATACAAGTCTGGGGGGGGGGGGTGTTATGGCAGAGGAAAATGAAAAAAAATGTCAGTTGGGAAGTGTGGCTTTAGTGGTGGCTCATTTGTTATCAGATTTATTGGGGTTTGTTCCTGAATATCCATTAGAAAATTGGAACACATTTTCCCAAACTCGTTTATAAAAGTTGAAATACGTTCCTCCAGAAAACTTTCCCAAAAGGTCTTAGAATGCTAGGATTCATGTTTTTTATTTTTTAATTTATACTGGATTTTATTTATTTAATTTTTTTTATGTACAGTACATATAAGCATTCCCTCAGTCATGAGTCAGCATCTTGCTATTGCCTTGCACATCATTCCTGTGAGCCATGGTGACAAAACACAACATTTATTGTATTTTTAGTAGAATTAACTACCCAGTACAGTACTCTTAATACAGTACAGGAGGTGACTTGACACAGTTTTGAAGGTTATTGTATCTATAACTGAATGAGAAATTGTGTACTGTACTGTATATGGTCTGTCGTCTTTTTTTTTTTTTTTTGTTGACAGTAAATAGCCTCCGAACTGTCACAGGAAAATTAGCCATCATACTAAGAGCGCTAGTTAAAGAGGGTTCAGCTAAACTGTGACAGGTCTGGACACGTCTGGGGTTACTTCAGATAACTTGGAATTTAAAAAGAAAAAAACGATGTATGAAAAATATATCCAATGTGAAACAAAGAGGGGCTATTGTTTTATGAACAATTAGCTAGGCCTGAAGCAAATTAGGTTACTTATTGAATTATTACATGATATTTGGTTATGATACATTACATACAATTGTAATTACATGTTTCTTTGCCACAAGACCAATAACTGACCTTAGAACAAGAAAAATCTTTTATAAATGAAAAAAATGAATTTCACCATCTTTTCCAATAAGAGAAATGACTAGCTGTACTGTACAACTTGTTAAACACCCTAGCCCTGGGCTAGGGTGTTGCCGGCCATACCCCTCACACGGGGTAAAACGAGAAAAATCGACTTTTCCAAAAATAATTTTTTACTTTTATAAATGATAAAACACTAAAAAAAGACGTAAGAAAAACTATATTGTCCCTCTAGACACAAACGTGGCATCTCAGTGGTGAGGGAAATAATGGAATTTTTTTTTCAGCAAACGTTTGTGGTCACCACACACTCGGGTTATTTTTTCGCTTGCCTTTGTGTCCGAGATGGCCTATAATACATATATTTACTGATCATAATACTTATTTCTTATAAATAATTCATTTAGAATGTATTTTATTTGCATTACTTTTCATAAAAAGTGCTTGGCGGCATCGTCTGTCGCCAGGCTGTCATTGTGTGGGAGAGCACGTATGTCGTACAAATAATTATTGGAATAATTCCACAAATAAATACATTTATAACATAATCATAGCATTATCATCTAGTAATACTACACTACAACTACCTACACCACTTTTAGTAGTATTACTTTGATACAACATGATAAAATGGACAAGCGATGAAAAATAAAAAACAAAAGAAGGTACATGCCAAGAAGCTTCCCTCTGACCACGCGTAGGGTGCTGAGGTGATGTTGGTGATACCCTGACGCCTAGCTAGCTGTCTGCCAGCGCTCGTGGGTAGTGATGAGCGAGTGCACACAACTGTGTACCTTTTACACAAATATGACACTTTGTACTTTACATGTACACTTACACTACTATTTACACAATTTACAAGCACATGCCACATTGTTTTAGAATGTTTTCTTAGAGTGGTACTCCATAAAGCAAGGTTTACAGATACCAACGTCACACTCCTTACACCACATCGTCACGTCCGTGCACTTAGCTGGGCGCTTCGTGGTGTTCTTGCTGACGTAGCACCGCCTTTGCACCTTGAGACCACTTTGAAGAGTTGGGAGGTCGTCAAGGTAGTGACGAACAACCCAGTCACGTGCAAGGAGTCTGTCAGGAAGGCCTGCTTGGCTGTGATGTTGTGGTACAGCTGTCATGATGTTGCCATACTTCTCTACTTCTGAAAACCTGAGAGAGGGTTTTTCCCCAGTTTTTATGAGGTACAGTCAGCCACAGTATACACACTGTAGCTGTAAGGTCCGAAAATGGTCTGGTAACGTTGAAACTGCGCATCCAGACGCATGATGAAACTCGGCTCTCCCCATCTGTTATCTCTATTTTCTTTTTTCTCTTCTTTAGTCTTCTATTTACTCCTCTTCCTTCCTTTACTAATCCAAACATCAGTAAAAATAAGTAGGGATAGAGAAAAAGTGGGAGAGGAGGAGGAGGAGGGAGCTGTACGATAACTGCAATCCCATTTGGCAACACGTTTACTACCACTGGATACAGTATTACTTGTAATATAAACACAAGACACTAGTAAAACATTCACAACGAATGTATTTATAACATATATGTAGGAATAAAACGGAAATTACAGGACATTTTGTAATTTTGTCTGTTCTGCTCAGGACAGTGTTACCAGATATTTTGCCTCAAACACGAACCATAGGTGTACAGTATACTTATTCTTGTGGCTGATTGTTCATGTATGCATTCAGGATGGTGATGTCCAAGAGGTGTAGGAACATTTTCTTGTACCATTTGACACATTTCCGTACACACTCAATTGCGCCAACCTGCATGTCACTCTTGTCCAGGGGCTGCATATTGACACTGTAGTCCATGACATCGTCAGGTTTTTTCAAGACCTCTCCTGTGGTCCAGTCCATTTTTCCATTGTCCACCATTTCGCCCTTGTGAATGGTTGACAGTATCTGCACAGTACGCTTATCATGCCAGCACATTGCAAGCATCTTGTCTGCTTGCTTCAGCTGGATCTCTCCTCGTGCAGGTTTACCAGTAAACACGGGCCAGTGTTGCCTGTTCTTGCACACAGTCCCACAAGAACCGGTGTCATGTTCAAGCAGGAACTTGGCCAGGGCAGGAGAGGTATAATAATTATCAGTGTAGAGGACGTGATTCCCTCCAAAGTAGTGGTCCATAAGTTTCTCGAGAGCGCCAGAGAAACCATGTGGGTCGTCCTTGGGCACGTCTACCGTACGTCACTTGCTGTACAAACACGAGATCTAAGACATACCCAGTATCGCAGTCACACAGCACAAAGAACTGGATCCCAAAGCGATGTCGTTTGGAGGGAATGTATTGTCTAAAAGCAACACGTTCTCTGAAAAGCACTAGAGAATCGTCCACCACTACATTCTGAAACGGTCAGAAGAACTTCATAAAACGTTCAACATCGTAAAAACTTTCCTTGTGTTCCCTAGTCTGTCCCCAGCCATAGGAATGTTATCTACAAAGTGTAGATAACATAAGATGGAGGCAAACCGGTCTCTGGACATGGAATTCTGCAAACAAAGGAGTTGCTGTGATGTCATAAGGAGATATCCAGTACTCCTGAATTACGTGTTTTTTCACATGAGCCATCAGCATCGGTAATGCAAAAATCACACAACAGTTCGCAAACACCGACATCACTCCATCGATGCATGAGTGGCAAGGGGCCAGTGCTTGGGTCAGCATCACACGTGTACTGATAAAATTTATTTGTCTCGGTACACAGTAAGTCCATGATTGCATCATCAAAGAAAGCACAAAAATGGTCCATCTCATGTGATTCCTCTGTAAAAGGAAAATCAGGAGTAATTCTACCTGATGAGTGTCTGAAATCAGGGATGTCAGGCTGAAAATTACTGCAATCAGACCAAACAAAGGTATCCATTGTCCCTTGTCTGAAGCGTGAGCGCATGACGGGGATACGTTGTCCTGGCTGGGCCTCGCTGCCAGCGTCATGTTCATCCTCACTTGTCTCTAATACATCGTCTAACTCGATGCTATCATCAAGATCACTAGGCTTTAATCACTGCCTTCCTCACCACATTCACCAGATTCGACCACTACAGCACTCATATCAAATAGTTCTTTCCTTATCTGGCTATCATCCAACCCATGGTGGTGACGCTTGATTGGAGTGGAAGATGAGGGGCGACTCCATGATGACTGGGGAATGGTTACTGACCGCTCTGAGCCTACCCTCGCTCCCCTCCGTGTGCTGTGGCAGACAAATAGTCACGCTGGTACCTGTGAACCCGCTATAGGCATTCAAACAGTGACGGGAAATGGCCATTGTTCTGGAACCTCACCCAGGGCATGCTGGTCCAGCGTTCTGGAATGTCACCTGGGGCGTAAGGGTTAAGGTCACTTGTGATATAAAGAAGCTTAACTATTTACTGTAGTCGCATCAAGGGATGGTTCAAACAACATCTTAATGGTATCAGTGTAGTCATCAATGACTGGGTTTACAAATAAAGTACATTAATTTTGCATTTTCCTTCTTTTATAACTTAAATACGAATCACTGGATCAACTTGAACTATTAATGCAATAAAATAAGAACATTTGTTTGTTATTGAAAGGAACTTAAAATTATCCCTGTTCACTTTTACACCTCTGTGTAATACAAGTGGTTGCATGCCTCGCCTGGGGTACATTACTGACCTGAGGTACACGTACATGTGCAGTATTCATAGTGTCTTCAAATACACAATTTCAATTTTACTGCAATTTTGTGTCTTGAAATCCCTCCATTTTACGATACTGTATTTTAATCCACAGACCCGACAAGCAAAATCCATGATGAGCAACCAAGTCCCTGCCATTACCAAACCTGCACCAGTCTTCAGGGGCACTGCTGTCGTGGACGGTCAATTCAAAGAAATATCACTAGAGGATTACAAAGGCAAATATATTGTCTTGTTCTTCTATCCACTTGACTTCACCTTTGTCTGTCCAACTGAAATCATCGCCTTCTCTGACAGAGTAGAAGAGTTCCGCAACATTGGCTGTGAAGTGGTGGCGTGTTCCACAGACTCTCACTTTTCTCACCTTGCATGGTAAGTATGTTCCACACACTCCTCTACCTTTGATTTTTATGTTCCTTTACCAAATGTTAACTTTCCATTCTTGTACTTTTCACGGAATGTCCTTACCACACATCGCATATACTGTATTATGTCCACGCTATACTGACAGTCAGTTGTGTTTCAGGGTTAACACTCCACGTAAAGAAGGTGGGTTGGGAGCAATGAACATTCCCCTCTTGGCTGACAAGTCAATGGAAATATCAAAGGCTTATGGTGTTCTCAAAGAAGATGAAGGGCTTGCTTTCCGTGGACTCTTTATCATTGATGGGAAACAAAATCTGCGTCAGGTAAGGTGGATAAGTAATTTATACCCCAGCCATTTTGTCTCATAACCCTAAATTTGGTACTGTAATTTATGGCCTTCAGTTATTTGCAGATACACCCAAGAATGTCTGCAGGTAGTTTTAAAGTTGCTGGCATTTTTGCGGCCAGGGCAGGGAGTCATTCGGTTTAGACAGTAATTTTTATGAGGAAAAATTGCGGGATGGCAACCCAACCAACTCGACTTGATAATAAAGCATGGCGTTGACTTGGGGGTGCACTCACGTTTTTTCTACATTTTGTTTTCTTTCTGATTATTTGCGAGAGGGTTTTCCCATTATTATTTGTGTGTATGTGTGCACACATAATACAATGAGGTAAAAGAATTAATTGTCCTAGGGGCAAACAAATTGAAAATAGATTTCTTTTCACGTTTGTAAAAATGTATCCCTTCCCCCCCCCTCCCAGTTAGCAAATGATATTTGGCTATTTGCTGCTATTTTGAGATCCAAACCCTCGCGAATTTTACGGGCATGCTATACTTAGAAATTTTTTAATTTTTATTGGAACAATTGACAGAAAATTTCTCTCTCATGAGAGGTGTCCCTAGTTTCATAAAATCTCAATTTGTGAGAGCTAGAACCCTTATTATTTCAAGTTATGGAAGTACTACTGTTGTCCAGATTACTTGATTTATTTTATTTTTTTCTGTCGACACAATAACCATTGTAGGGTGGTAATCTAAACACTGAAAATAAAAATTAGAGCTCTCCACATCATTATTGCCAGAACAAAATAACTTATCTTGGTAACTGAGAAACCTCTGAGTTGCCATCTGCTTTGTCTTAAGTAAACTGAAAACAGACAGTAGTGTATGGGTGATGCTGGTTTATACTGAAGCCTCCTTGTTATCATTTTACTACTTAAACACTGAAACAAAGTTATTTCCTACTAGTTGCAAGATTATCCACGATTAATATATACTGTGTGTGGAGATGTAAATGTTGAATATTTTTTTCAGGTACTTCGATTGTGACTGATATAGACTGAGGATTTTGAGAATAAATACGGACATATTTTTATACTTATTTAGCTGTAAAAACAAATAAGGAAAATATATCACATAATTGAGAAGTGTAAAAGTAAACACCGACAAATAGGTTACAACTGTTATTTTTATATCATTTAATGATCCATATTTGGGGTATAATTTGTATGTGACGTGTATGTCATCGTTTGATTAAGTTTCTCTACCTGAGGGTTAAGCAACATGTCTTACAATTTTCTATCTTGAAGTTTGATATATGGTTACAGTAATCATTTTTTTAAACACCATTGACAAAAAAAAAGTTGCTTCCAAATTGTACCAGAACCTTGTTAGCTCTATTTTCATGTCATCAATTCATCATAAGTGTCAAAATTCACCCTGACCTCATTAGTAGCCTTTAATTCTATAATTTCGAGCACAAAAGAGACGCTTGTTTTACATCTGTCATGAACGGAAACTGAACAAAATCAAAAGACAAAGAAAGCAACTCTGGGAATCTATCATTGAAATTTGTTGCTATTCTCTATCCTCATCTGTGGGAAGTATAAAGTGAACTGAGCTGGAACTTCTGTTGTGGAATGTCATTGGGG
Organism: Homarus americanus; assembly: GCF_018991925.1. NCBI lineage: Eukaryota > Metazoa > Arthropoda > Malacostraca > Decapoda > Nephropidae > Homarus > Homarus americanus. The sequence continues at coordinate 5,457,540 of NW_024715228.1, forward strand.
TAAGCCTAACCTGACCTGACACAAGGAGAATAACTTAATTCCTTGACCATAATTTATGGTCCTGACTTAGAGACAGCACCTGTCAATCTGGATGTCTGATCCTGAAACCTGAGGACCCAAGGCCAAGACCTGCATCATGTGTTAGTGAGAGTGTATTTGTGTCTTGAGTTTGTTTGTGTCTAGTGAATGTGTATTGTGTGTCAACTAATGATGGTTATTTTGTATTTTAGGCAACAATCAATGATTTGCCCGTGGGACGTGATGTAGATGAAACCCTACGCCTGGTGCAAGCTTTCCAATTTGTGGAGGAACATGGTGAAGGTAAGTAACATCCTTAATGCCGTTTTGGGCAAGTTGTAGGATGACAACCCACAAGGACAAAGAGTTAACTCGGGTGTGAGTAGTTGACTCCTCACACACGAAATACCTACTACGTGCTCCTTGGGTTAGTAGTCTGGACTACTAATAAGAGAGCAATGGTTTTTTGTTGTCAATTACGTTTTAAGGAAATTCAATTGATTAATAACTAAAACCAGACAGGTAAAGAACATTATTTCCTGGTTGGGTGATTATTTTGGGAAGCTTGAAACAGGGCTGTGGAGTCGGAGTCGAGGAGTCGGAGGAAATTTCGGCTTGTGGAGTCGGAGTCGGTAAAATTGTCCAGACTCCGACTCCGACTGAAGCTATTCTGTTCCTAAGAACAAATATATGAACTCAGGCATATTCATTGCAGTGATTCCACTGATCCCACTAATTTTCTTAAATTATTAAAAGAATTTATTTCCATTTTATAAGCATTATTATGAATTTATTGTAGCAGGCACAGTATAGCACTATAATTTTGGACGATAGTCTCTTCTTTACCATTTGAAATTTTGAATTATATCAAATTTTGTTTCGTTGAAAACTGCACAGAGGCTCTCAGCTACAAAACAATTAGCTACAACCTGTTTTTGGTGAGATTAAGGCAAATTTAATTTAATAACTTAATCATGTAAGGTTTATCCATTTTCCTTAATAAGGTATTCATTTCTTTAATGTACATAAATATATAACTTTACTTTAAAAGGAATTGTAGGATCATCATTTAGATCCACATCAGATTATGAGCTTAAACAAAATTCATATGCTGAGATCGAACTTTTAGATATACATGTAAATGGTGTTTTCTAGTTAATATCTTGAATTCTTAATAAATTTATTTTTCTTTTGATTGAAACTTTGAAAGTCAAGCCTATCATCTTTTTGTAGTTCTTAAATATCGTCCAGATCATTAATAAAGCTGTAGCAGTATAGCCACGGTGTTTTACTTTTTACCTATGCAGGTTACAACATACAAATTACAATTAGGATGGTAGAAATAGTTGTTACAAATAGGCCAAGGAGTCGGAGTCGGAAGCATAAAAATTTGAGGAGTCGGAGTCGAAGGTTTTGTCTTCGACTCCACAGCCCTGGCTTAAAACTGTTAACAAAGATTATATGATCTGCAAAATAAATTCTCAGTCTTGTTCTTGGTGATATAATGCTTGTGATGGCCATTGTTCATACAGCAGCTTAAAAATTTGTTTCTCTCCACTATGATTATGGCATTTGTCTACACAGGATCATTTCACATCTAGAATATTAGTTAGAAACTGTATAGCATAATTAGTTTTGGTTGAAGTTTGATATAAGAAATTCAATGAATAGTTTAGAGTTAACCTTCACTATAAGAGCCTCATGTATTTATGACAAAGTGGGCATTAAGTATTTTTGGTAAACTCTTATAGCTGGAGTGATTTTCTTGCAGTTTGTCCCGCTGGATGGAGGCCTGGTGGTAAGACGATGAAGGCAGACCCTTCTGGCAGTAAGGAATATTTCCAGAGTGAGAACTAGTGGACCGCCTCTAGTAAAGATGTATACTTGTCTCGTTATAAGTTAGCTACTCAGTGATTTACTTTTAGTGTTCATTTTGTTACCATATAATTGTGTTCAGTTTCAGGAACAAGACATTGCAAGTCAGTGGATGTATATTTTCAGTGTTAACAGTATCACTGTCCATACTTATAAGTTTATACACTCAAAAATATCTTGCCAGTACTAGGAATAAATATTTAAAGTCATTATGTTTTTTCACTGGTCCCAAGTGTTGTATTTAGTCACATATAGTGTAGAGGTAAGATATTGAGTGCAGGAAGAGGCTTGGGTATCATTAAATTAACTGAGGAAGGGAAAAGGCTGACACACACACTGTAAACAGGGATGCAATGATGTTCATCTGAGCAAGTTATGGAAAGAAATAATTTTACTAAATTGAACAAGATAATGCATGCAGAGACCTTATCTTGTATCCTGAAAAATGTTTATCCCAAAGAGCTATTTCCAAATACTGTACCGTAAAAGTTAACAGGCCTTCATACCATAAGGTTGTGTAAATTAAAAGTGGGCAGATAAGAGAACTAAAGGAACATCAAAGGAAAAAAAACAAGGTATACACAAATTTAAAAGGCAGTTTGATTAATGTTGTGGCAATCCACCTATTTTATTTGTTTTGTAGACAACATGACTGGATGTACAATAGAAAAAAATCTAGTTTAGTCTAGAGCCCAGAACTGTTAGGATGCAAATGCAAGACAGTAATCACTTAATAACCATTGGGTTAAAACTTACTTCTAGGCCTGAAAATTTTCATTGCTAATCTAATGCCCTTGCTACCAGGCCTGGATCCAGTGACACTTGCAAGTGTGCCCTTGTGGCCCTGAAACATGGGTATTACAGTAGTCTACATAATTAAACACCAGGTTGTCTTTGAGCATAGACAGTATAATTTACTGTCTATCCTCAAGCCAAATATGCACCGACTGCACATAGATTTGCATGTGCAGGGGAGGAGGAAACAGGTGATGTCTGACTGGAGTATTTTTCAAGCATTCGGGAAGTGTCAAAGACTGCTTAAAGACAACATAGTCAGTATGTTCCCTCAGAGTTTCGGGGTAAAATTATTTTATATATATATATATAAAAACTCGTTGAGCTGCTCAAAATGATGCAATAGAGATACAGTATTTGGCAAGCTTCATACAGTTGTTGTCAAAACTATACTGTACAAAATATTGCCAAGGGCGGCGAAACACGTAACTTGAAGTTAGTTTCTAAAGCAAAATCACTGTTCCTTGCAAATTATATAGTTTGAATTTCTCCTGTCTTTTACTGTGTATTGCAATGCTGTTCATTACATAAAACTCTGAGTAAGACTTTGAGGACAAATTGACAACACAGTTGTCAAGAGATGAACTGTATTCTCTGCTATTACACCGTATTGGTGACACTTGGTACATGGGAACTGTTGCCTTAGCTGAATCTATTAATGCCCCTGAAACATCACTACTTAATATAAACAATGCAAACTAATAGATCTAACAAGCCAGCAGTTAACCCCCGACGAATATTCACAATATCTCTCGTTGACCATTTGCTCTGTGAACTGGAAACTTATTTATCACCAGTTCATTAACATGCTGTTCTGAAGTACAGTCAGTGGTCAGTGATCTTCCATCACCAGTGTCTTGAGCAGAACTGGAGTGCTGGCAGCAAAAAAATGGAATGATTAGGAACTGACCTGCCCAACTCCCTGACAAGACTCGGGCAAACCTCCCCTTTATTTTATCCCAACTTATTTACGGTATTATGCTCAAAGTCAATGGAACCTTACCAGTCACTTGATGTGAATGCGATTGTTCCTTCAGTCGACCGAGGAATCTCAAAAGTTTCCTGCACTTTACAGTGAAACAAGACATTAAATGGTCTCCCCCTCATAAGACTTGTAAATTAATTGTGAATAAAATTATTCCATTTCTTTGCTTTTGTGTTGAAATTGGTAACTAACTTTAAAATACGGGGTATTGTTAATTTTGTGGTTACATTACAGTGATTTACTGCAATGTTATCTTTTGTGGTTTGGAGTAGTATTGTAATAATGAGTACAATATATACAGTTTTAATAAACTTTTCTTTGATAATATCAAGGTCATGTGTGTACAGTACTCCTTAATTAATTGTTAGTAAAAACACTTGACACATTGTTTTCTGTGTACAGAAGTACATGTAATTAATGTACAGTATTATACAGTACTATCCTAATTAACTTTTTGTAATTACTTTGTATTAAAATATTATGTATGCAGTACCATATGCCCACTTAATGGTCCAACTGTGCCCTCCTACACTACCCTATCAGAGTCCTTCTGCCCTGGCTCCTGGACTATAACCGCTGCTAATCTATTTTCACTTGCGTTTTTTTCTAGCACCTCAAAGACGAAAGTTTTTTATTTTTCTAACATTATTATTGTTCTCTTCTATACTCTTTATAATTCTCAATACTATATTCTTACTGCTTTGTTTCTTTTAATTTCTGATATGTTTTCTCAAGGCAGTATTTTATATAAAATCTTAAGTTCCAGCTAATCAATTACTTTATATACAATTTTCTCTTAAATAGATGTTTTGTTAGATACTTCATTCATATATTATTATTCCAGCTTCACTTGTTCTTTTATTTAACTTCCCTGTGTTGTCATGTTTACCGAGACTCAAAATCACAGGCATCTTAATTATGGTCTAACTTGGTGATGGAGGGAGGAGTGAGAGTCAACTGCTACACTTCATTACTCATCTGAGGGAGAGGGTGTAGACATACAAGACATGTTTGGTTCTCACAATTAGTATAATGTATAGACTCCATTACTGAACACTGGGGACACTTATTACTGAACACATTATGGAGAGTTGTGATAGAAAAATTATACACAATTGGTGGGACACAATAATTATTATGAAACAAACGGACACTTATTACAAGAAACTAACAAAAGGTCTTACATAGCTAAATCTCTCGTATCTCCATACATGAGAGATGGGGGGTGACACTTCTGTGTAGTCAAAACTCTGACTCTAGGTGATTTCCCATTTTTTTTATGCTAGGTTAACCAGTGGACATTCCTGGACTTGGTAACTATGCCCCTCTCAGTTCATACTACTGTACATTACATGTCATTTACTAATTCTCTAAACTATGGTTTGTCATTGGCTAACTGTATATTACTCCACTTTTAATTGGTTATTCCACCCTCTAAAGCAGTGTTATTCGCTAATTTTTGCAAGGGAGCCACTTTGGCAAAACACATTCATTGAGAGTGCCGCAAAACAGCGTAATACTAAATTTATTAGTTCTGTCTGCTAATGCAATATAGTAAATTAAAAAAAAAAAGATAAAACAAATGGTAATATTGTATAAACCTTACATCCTTAAATCTTGATTGAAACTACTTCCTCAAATGCATCATAGCTGAAATGTTGCAAATATTCTGGATCATTTCTGATGGCTGCTCTGAGCTCTGGAAAGTGAACAAATTGTCTGTAAAGGCCCGTCCACACGATCCAGCAGTGCCCTGTGGGCAAGCGCTAAATGCCTGTTATCAGGCAAAATTGGCGGGCAAACCAGCGGATTGCCCATGCCTGTCGTTGAGCGAAATCATGGTCAGCCTGCCTTGTGGTTTGCTGCCGGATATGGAGCGACGACTCTGCCAGACAAACGATAAAACCAGAAAACCGACATTCCTATAATATTGTCATTAATATTCAACATTACACAAGCCTGCAATACAAGACATGTTATTATTGGAACCTCATGTGACTGTCAAAAACAGCTGATCACTATGCCACCGCTGACCTTGGGGGTCCGGGTCCTCAAGTCGGTGAGGTATGAACAAAGACACTGACATTGTATGCTAGCACTTTGTAAAACCTGAGTTAAGTACTGCAAATGTGATACGTATATGTTCCCCGGTCGGTCCAGATGTCTAGTTTTAACCAAATAATCTTGTGCAATGTATATTATCGGCGTGACAATAAACAGGAGATTGTTTATGTAATGAGGACATTCGTGTGTGTTCTTCGTTCCTGCGGCTCTCCTCACTCTAGTCCCATAGCTTCCTGTCTATGCATATCATAATTCTAACATTATTCAATGAATTTTTATGTACTACAAATCTCACCTGCAAGTAATCTTCCTTGAGTATTTCATACATGGCTTGACAAGTTGCAGGTATTATGCGAGACAAACTTTGTTTTGATATCCTCGTTCTATACTGAAGTGACTTGTAGGTGCACCCAGTTCAAAGATATATGAGCGTTGCCTCTAGACGAGCCTCTGCAGATATACTCTCCCTCATATTGGTATCCTGTTTTTTTTTTTATATATGGTTCCACTTTTGCTAGAAGTTTGTAAAAGGTGTTGGGGTCCATTCTCATGTAATTGGTGAAGTCTTGCTCATGTCCATCTTGCAGTTCACGTAAAATCGTGGCATGACTTCCCAATATTTTTCTTTGACCTAACCACTCTTTCCCCATTCCCTTTTCTGCATTTGGTTCTTTTTGCACATATCAGCAATTATTATAGTGGTACACAACGCTATGCTCTTTGCTTTAATTGTCCGGCGATTATTCCTGCAACACACCATTGGTGATCGTACCGCACCCGCCACTGCTGACCACCTACTAGCTACCGGCGCCCGACTATGACTGCCGCCAACCACCCCCGTGTGTACAACAACACACAGGCTTTGCCCGGTAAACGGGCAAAGCCCGACAGGCACTGCTCGATCGTGTGGACGGGGCTTTAGGTATGAACAGTGTTGTAATCTCGTTTTGGAATGTGGTGACTACATGCTACCTGGATATCTATTTTTCCCTTGCAACTGGGGATTCAGTGAATTCAGGTGATATCAGTCAAAAAAGCCATCTTCATTATCCACTCTGGATTCTCCAATTCTGGCTCGCTTCTCCCTATGCTTCCAAGAAACTCGCGAATTTGAGGGAGGAGACTAGAAAATTGATCAAGTATTCTGCCACGAGATAACCATCTCACCTCGTTATGCATCACTTAAGTCGCTGTATTCTGTCATGTACTCCAGCAGTTCACGAAACTGGCGGTGATTTAGTGTTTGTGAAACAATAAAATTGACCACTAGTACAACCAGCTGCATCTCATTTTGCAACTCAGTTTCTGAGTTTTGCCGCAAGTGCCTCCTAGTGTATGATGCAATGAAAAGTGACAAAGTTGGGGATCTCCTCTCTCTCTTCCTCATCAGAGCAACAATTCCCTTCTCTCTTCCCTTCATGTTGGGGTGTCGTCAGTGCACACACACGTGAGATTTGACCAGTTCAGGTTATTCTCACGAAAAAAGGGTAGAAGTGCAGCCAAAATATCCTCTCCACTTGTTTGGCCTTGTAGTGGTAATACACACATGTGCTTCTTAAACTGGTGAATGAAACTAGAGGGCTGAATGAAATAGTAAGGGTTAAAGAATTAATCTTAAAAGAATTATCAAGATTTGTATGACTTAAGAGCTTCCAATTAAGTGCCAACCACTCACAAAATTATAAATAAGAAAGTTTATGCTTATAATATGAAAGAAAATGGGCTTGCTTTATACTGTAACAAAATTTATTTGTTTACATGATTGATCAGATGTTCCAACTCGTTATTTGCCTCCTGGTAAATGCTTGCATTCTGCTTTTAAACCTTGAAGATATGGCATAAATGACTCATAGTTCTTCATCCTAATGTTAATAACTAGGAAGGATAAAATATTAGTAAGGTTTATAGTTGTAGAGAATAATGCACTTTGACAGGAAGGCCATAGAATATCCAATGGGTTATGCAATGTTAGTATGAAATTTCCATGAGGGGTGTTTTGGAGAAGGAAATTGAGTCCCAATTTCAGAAGCTTGTAAAAGAAATGCAGGAACACCCTAGCCATTGATTATATGTTTAACTCCTTCAATCATTTAACTCGATGTGATTTATAAAAAGAAGGAAATTATTTTGCTATTAAGCAGTCACTGGTGTGTGCAAGTACATGATGATAGTCATTAATTTTATTATGTGTTTAATTAAAAAAAATAATAATTCAGAAATTTTATGACTCATTTTTTCTTAATTTAGTTCATGTGATGCAACAGAATAGATTAATATAAGAATCAATTAACGAGGGTGAATTAAATTTTATTAAACTGACCTAAGGGTGAATGGCATTAATAAAGTTTAAGAAGCACCAATATACACAACAGTTCTTCCCGAAATGAGTCCTCTTTTCGAAACCTGACCCATACACATAACTAGGTGACATCACACACATCCGTGCTTTCATCCAATGCAATGCTGAAACATGGTGCAACTGGTACATCAGCATTTAACTGGCCACAAATGTCATTACCAAGTTCTTCAATCCTTCTTATAATTGTTGTCTGATAGCTGTAGTCCTCTTATTTGCTTTATGATTGCATCTTTGTTTTTGAAGTCAGTGTAATTATTTCCGCTGAGGCCAAAAAACACTCTTTAAGTACCTCTGCCTCTGTAAAGGCCTTCTTATGCCTAGCCAAGATCCATGCAATCTCAAATGTTGCCTCTGTAAAATTCTCAGCAGCAGAGGTTAATACCGGCTCCTACTACCACCTAAGATACCTAGCCCGAGAATTGCTGTTCGACACCACAACCGCATCCAGCCCATACGTGCACGAACTGATCGCTATAAGAACAGCCCAGTCCCAACCATTGTAAAAATTATCAATAACTTGTAATAAACCAGTGTATTCACTCCCAGTAAATACTACTTCTTGCACTGTCACTATGTAGAAATGCCCTGTAGTTTGAGCTTTTCCCCATCTAGTTATTATATATCTTATTTATATCACTTATGTTATTTGTATATTATTTGAATTCGAAACCCATTCCCCAATTATGTAACTGTATATTTTCAGCCTTCTGGCTGCCAAGCTCTTTCAATAAACCATTAATTATTATTATTATTATTATTATGTGAATCAGTTTTTGCTGTCCTACTACCAAGGCAGTAAGTTGCTCAATTTTGTTTTTTCTTAGGTTACTTCCAGGTGGGTACATCTGATTGAAGTTTGCATGTGTTGTTCTGAAATGGAGTTCTAAATTGCCATGTTTAAAACCAGAGCACACCTTCGGACAAATTAAACAGAGTGAATTTGTACTCTGAAGCACGAAGACAAATTCCTCAGTCCATTGTTCTTGAAACTTTCTATGTTCATCTTGTATTGCTCGTACCTGTCTTTTTGGTGGCCTGTCCCTCATATGAGTGTGCCTGTTGACTACTCGTTTCCCCTCCATCCTTATTTTCTACTGCCCCGGGTCTGGGATGGTTGCTCATCATTATTGCGCTTTTGTTTGATCAGAAATCGATCCATCACCACAGACACTTGACTGCACTTTGGTTTTACCAAAACATTTAGCCCACCGCAGCTAACCTCCGCAAGCAGCAAAGGTTTACTTGTCATTCTCAAATCTCTGTGGCCTATATTCAAACAAACAATAGCAAATCCCAAAAAGGATAACGAGATACATCCAGTCTCTCACGAAAGCCTGAACACAACTGAATTATCGAGACCACCGAGGGCTAGACGCGTCACTCGTCAGGTTTTCCTGTACTGTTCCTTTACGGCTGGGGCAGGGATGTTAAAATGTTATCTCTGACTGTGGCTTCGCCTTCCATCTCACCTCGTGAAAATATGTATTTTGCATGAAAATTATTGAGACACTGCTTGTTGTAGCCTTTACATATACCTGTACAATATAATTATTATTTTTTTTTTTGAGCCGCAAATTAAGTCTCACGAGCCGCGCAATGAGTGCCACTGCGAGTCTAAAGAATTAACTTACTTAAAAACTTTCTAACAGACCAGCTAAGATATTTACAAATTATTTGTCATAAACTTACTTTTGAAACGGCTTTTTTCAACTGGTTTAAATCATTCAACTCTGCCATAACTGAGACCTACAAACTCTGGATCATAAATATTGTTTCAAAAGTTCCGTACTCAAATAGTCCAAGTGTCCTCTAGATGCACACAGTCCATGGTGTACACACACAGCCCATGGTACATACACACAGCCCATAGTATACACACTCAGCCCATGGTACATACACACAGCCCATAGTATACACACTCAGCCCATGATACATACACACAGCCCATGGTATACACACAACTCATAGTATATAAACGGTTCCATGACAAAACCCCAACGGGGTTGTTATTTGTCAACACTAACCTAACCTAAGCTTAAAAGTGTTTTATTTTATATATGCGACTGGGGTTTTGTCTGTTGGGGATTTATCCGGTCACCATATAAACAGCTCATGGTATATACACACAGCCCATGGTATATACACACAGCCCATGGTATATACACAGCCCATGGTATACACACAGCCCATGGTATATAAACACAGCCCATGGTACACACACCACAGCTCATGGTACACACACACAGTCCATGGTACACACACACACAGGGCTCCGACTAATTACCCAAATGTACCCAAATGTAGCGGCAATTAAGTCAAATGATGGTCCTACAAAAATAAATCGGACTGCCAATCACTTCTCGACTGGTATTTGGTGTCACGAAGTCACAAAAAATTGGGAAACTTAATTTAATCTGAGTTAATAGATCGAGTGCATGTACCTAACCTAACCTAACACAACTCAGATTAAATTAAGTTTACCAATTTTTTGTGACTTTATGACACCAAATAATAATCGAGAAGTGATTCACAGCCCGATTTAAGCTTGTAGGACCATCATTTGACTTCATTGTGACTACATTTGGGTACATTTGGGTAATTACTCACACCCTTGGTACATGCACGCGATCTATTAACTCGGATTAAAGTACGTTTTCCAATTTTTTTTTTACTTTTTGACACCAAATACTAGTCGAGAAGTGATTGGCAGTCCGATTTATTCATGTAGGACCATTATTTGACTTCATTGCGGCTACATTTGGGTAATTAGTCGGACCAATAATAATGATTGTAAAAACAATAATCTTTGGAAGTACTGACGGATCCATCAGGCTCAAATAATATTAAATGAGTTCACAATCGATGCTGTCACAACACAGGCAGTCTCTTACAAAGCCCATAATTCTAGTTATTTCCTCGAGAGACTTTTAACTGATAGGCATTAGCTACACTAGTGTTGTTCATTAGTGCAAGAGACTGTCAGTTGAGAGATTGGAATGCCTGCGTTGCCTAGCTTTTACTATAGGTAGGCAAGGGGTGAATTAATATAAGTCTATAAGCACCTCAGAGAGTCGGAGGACATTATTTTAGTCTAATGAACTGATCAGTGGCGAGCGGGATAAATTAATGTACCCTATATATTCCATGGTGATCCTTGATTTCTTACCTGTCCACTTAAATCATGATTCATTTTTATCTTTTCACAAATATTATTCATAATTTTCGGCCCCACTGAAGCCTTCTCCTTTATCACTGCACTGACCCTGATATTTACTTAACGACTAAGCCAGAGTGCAATTGAAAATCTGAAATATTCTTAAGTTAAAGGTAATGAAGGTCTGTCTCCTGTGTCTGTTGTTAGGTCGTTTATAGTGTTGTTACTATGTAAGAAAATAACACCAATGTATATAAAAAAGTTTGTAGTGTTTCTAAGTCGACAATTCGAAATTAACCTAAATATAGCATATAGTAGGTTACAATATGTTTCGATTGATTAATTTAATTAATTGATGTCCCATGAGAGAACTATATTAGGTAGTGACAACTGAGCTCGTGTTCATGCCAACAGTGAGTCAGCCTGCGAGTGAGAGCAAGATCATTTGTAACGGGCTTGATGAACAACTCTCTCGCCGACAGTAGTTACTAGGAATCTATTAGAGAAGATACACGGCCTACGGACTGTACAACAGCACCATAAATCTTGACATAGGGAGGAAGTGATGGCGGAGGTGGACCATCTTATAGCGACTTGGATTACCGACAACCTCGTCTATATCATCTTGTTCCTCCTCCTCGCATGGACCTTCAAGAGGCATGGTGCTGCCCTCAGACACAGGTAATATGGTATAAGTGCACCCAACTCTGTTAGAAAGTAAAAAATATATTTTTCTAGTGTATTTATGTGTGTTTAGATCGGTTATGACCTTCATTTCCGTCGGAAATTGGCCGTTTTTTTTTCGATTTTTTTTTGGTAGGGTGTTTTCGGAAAAAAAACAATGGTTAAGCGAATACAAAATACATAAAAAAACACTAGAAAAACATAAACCTGACCTGACCTGACCTGACCTGACCTAACCTAACTGAGTCTCACCATATGATGGAATCACTTATTTCTTACCTTATTGGCCTGGTTCTCGTTCGTCGTTGGAGTTACCACAACACCACATATGTTGGTCTTGACGATATTTACATTCAGTCTTGCACTTAGTACACTTTACTGAGGTCGGGAGAACATCATGCGATCTAAAAAATGCTACAGTTTCTTCGTTGTTTTCCCAAAACTCTCAATCAACTCCATATAATTGAAGTGACACTCATTGCAGACGTCCATGGTCGGAAATGAATTTGAATTTCAAAATATGAGACCCAAAATAAAGATTGAATTTGATTGAACCAAAAGTACCACAAATTAAACCACAAATCATTTTAATTGGTTGCCCAAAAAAACCGGTTTTGATTGGCCACGTGATGTGTACGGGAACGCATGCACGTGATGATTTATGAAGGAGACACGCAGTGTGGGAGGTGAGGTCGGCGATAATGGCGGAAGATTAATGGAAGAAAATCGAGAACATTTTGGATACGCTATCTCCATTATTATATATTTGCGACGGTAATGTAATAGAAGAAAATTATCTTATAATTAGACGTCTTATTCGAATATATTAATAGATTAGGGGTAGGAATGTTGGGTGCAAAAATACAATAATACCGGTAATATAGTGCAGTAAATTTTTACTTTCGGACATGAGTCCCAAGGGGTTGACCAGTATGTTTTTCCGGTGTATTTTGGTGTGTTTTAAACGAATCTGACCTACATTTGGGGTGGAAATTGCTAGTTTTTGCCCACCCCCAAGTCTAGGAAATCGGGGCTTTAGGTGGAGAACACAAAAACGAGTCGTCTAACCTAACCTACACCCTAGCTGGGGGCTCTGCCCCCGTACCCCTGGTAGCCCTAGCTTAAACTAACCTAACCTAAATGTTCGAGTAGTTTAAAACTTTTGGGGATGCCATGTCTTAAAGAACAATACCTTAGTTAGAAGTGGATAGAATTTATCATCTTTCTCGTAAAACTCAGCAATAAACTTAAAATAATCGTAGGAGCATGAATGACAACCAACCCCCACCACGGCCATTGTCAGACGGGTCAATGAAATTCAAATCCATACCCAGGCTGCTATCTTTGAAAAAATTCAAATGTGATTTCTCGAAAAAAATTTGCGTGATGATAGCGATGCATCATTGGTCACGACTGGATGACGTCAGTCAATATTGCGCATGCATGATCCACACCTGACTCGGTTTCACGCCGATAACATTGCTTACAGAGACGAAGACTGAAAGGTACGTAAAATACAGTAAATTAAACTAAATTGTGTCACTATTATCCATTTCTGTCTGGTATATATGGGGTTCAAAATGCTCAGAATAGTGAGATGTAAATGTTTCAGTAGTTTATAACTTTTGGGCGCGCTCTGTCCGAAAGTAAAATTATACCAATGCTGTAGTGCTGCCTTTAGACACAGGTAATATAGTGCTGCCTTTAGACACAGGTAATATAGTGCTGCCTTGAGACACAGGTAATATAGTGCTGCCTTTAGACACAGGTAATATAGTGCTGCCTTTAGACACAGGTAATATAGTGCTGCCTTAAGACACAGGTAATATAGTGCTGCCTTTAGACACAGGTAATATAGTGCTGCCTTGAGACACAGGTAATATAGTGCTGCCTTTAGACACAGGTAATATAGTGCTGCCTTTAGACACAGGTAATATAGTGCTGCCTTGAGACACAGGTAATATAGTGCTGCCTTTAGACACAGGTAATATAGTGCTGCCTTTAGACACAGGTAATATAGTGCTGCCTTTAGACACAGGTAATATAGTGCTGCCTTTAGACAGGTAATATAGTGCTGCCTTGAGACACAGGTAATATAGTGCTGCCTTGAGACACAGGTAATATAGTGCTGCGTTTAGACACAGGTAATATAGTGCTGCCTTGAGACACAGGTAATATAGTGCTGCCTTGAGACACAGGTAATATAGTGCTGCATTTAGACACAGGTAATATAGTGCTGCCTTAAGACACAGGTAATACAGTGCTGCCTTGAGACACAGGTAATATAGTGCTGCCTTAAGACACAGGTAATATAGTGCTGCCTTTAGACACAGGTAATATAGTGCTGCCTTGAGACACAGGTAATATTGTGCTGCCTTGAGACACAGGTAATATAGTGCTGCCTTGAGACACAGGTAATATAGTGCTGCCTTGAGACACAGGTAATATAGTAGTAATATTGTTACAGGTAATACTGGTACTGTAATTCTTTACTTCACTTTATCCCTTCACCACTGATTGGCCTGTTAGCCGCTTGGCCAATCGGTCACTTACTCACTGTGGGCATGTTCTAGTGTAATATTATGGTAATAGTGCATTTACCTTTTCTTTTATAATATGATAATATTCTTGGAGATAGTATTGTGGTAATATTCTCACCAGAAATACATATATATATTGGTAATATTTTCATGGGTAGTACAGTGGTCCCTCGGTTAACGAGCACAATCCGTTCCAGCAGGTTGCTCGTTAACAGAAAAACTTGTTAACCGAAACCATTGTTTCAATGAGATTTTGGGTACAGTAATTGGTTCCAGCTCACCGAAAATTGCCTAAATTTAACAAAAAAAGTAGAAAAGTACACTTACTTTGAGCTGTGTATGTAGAAGGCTCCTGGATGATGATGATGATGATGATGGGAATTAGAATGGGGGTGGAGGAGAAGGAAGAAGAGAAGGCATTGGGGTGGAAGAGAAGTCACCCCATGGCACCATTTCACCCATAAAATTTTAGTTCTCTTGGTGTATTTCAAGATTATTTTCTTTAAATCAACACTGCACTGCATTATATATTGTCAATATGTAAAATATTTTTCAAAATGACCAATAATTTGCTTGGAAACACAAAAAAAAAGCGTTTAGTTGAAGAGAGTCTCAAACAAGATGTTACCTCCACTGAGAACAGAGAGAGACTAACGCCTGTCTGGTGTGTTAACAGGCTGGATGGCACGCCAGAAACTAGTTTCTTTACCTTCAATTATGTTCAGTAATAATTAAAATTACTAAAAAAGTTAATATTATACTTTTAAAATTATTGAATAGTATAAACTTCTTGATATTTACTAAAATAGTAAGGAATGTAAGCCCTAAAACCGATTACTGTATTGGCGGACTAATACCACAGCTGGTGGACCGCCAAATGCAAGCGAAAACATGTTGAAGTCGGCTCGTAAAAAACTCGTTAATCAAGGGATTGCTCGTTAACCGAAGTTAAGAATCTTATGGAAGGTAAATCGTTAACCGAAATCTCGTTAACCGAGGCGCTGGTTAACCGAGGGACCACTGTACAATACTGTATTATGGTAATATTCTCATAGGTAGTACGTGTACAGTGCAGTACTATTAATAAGAGGATTTTAGATGTGGAGACTACTGCTTATTTGCTGTTTCCTGAGTACTGTACAGTATTGTTTATCCAGAGAAAGTTTTCTTTGGCTGATGGTGCAGTATGGTGTTATGATCTTTATGATGAGCTCAGAACAATTACCGAGCAAATTATCGGCAATGATGCTCCTTCTTATTGCCCAGTCTTCCAGTGAGCAACCTTCACAGACAGAAGACATCTTCTAACTAATTCAAATTCATTTGACATCAATACTTGTACTGATTGGCTGAGTAAGAATTAAGTGCATGTGTAGGAGTGTCACATGACATTGACACTTCCACTGGTTAGGTGAGTTAGAAGCAAACATAAAATACATCTGCAAACTTGTATTTTCTAAATTGAAATAAAAAGTGAAAATAATGCAAAAACTATAAATTTCATCCTGAAACACTATAGAGTAGAGTATTCTTATTTTATTAATGCTCTATACAATAGAAGAATCTATATAAAGTCCATGAATAGTCACTGGAATATTAGCTGAATTAGATTTTTTCTATTAAAACATTTTTGTTTGGTCAAGTGTCCTGCACAATTATTTTTGTCAATGTGGACTTGTGCTTCACAGTAATAATACTGTATTTTCTGCTTACATTGGGCATGTTACTATAAATGCCAATTTATTATGTCACCTTCTCTAACTATAAACTACAGTTGGTGGATATGAAATGCTAGTGAGGGCGGCTGACGAGTTGAACACGTATTAGACCTCTGTAGCTTATCAGCTGCACTGCTCTTGCAGTGTTGCCAGATACCCAGAAAAGTCTTGATATCGCCAGATTTTTCAACTATATACTAGATTTTTTTAATTTTAGTATAATACAATAATGGTAAATCTCCAGAATTTTCATATACGTACAGCAGGCCCAGATAATTCGTGGATTTTTATTTCGTGGTCCTCTATTATTCGCGGGTGACACCCTGGATGTACCCATGAATGTCTAAGGGTAGTATAACTGCCGAATGGTTCGACAATTAGATGACGTCACAACTTAAGGGTGAGAGAAACCCATAACATGGACTCACTCAATTTTTATTGGTTGATATGGTCAAAACCTATAAAGAATGAGACACTCGCTAACTACTGATTTCATTCCATTATATGTATACATTTTACATCAGTAAATACATTATTCTGTATGGTTATTATCCCAATGCTTTACACTATGCACCTGTGTAGTTCCCAACATTTCACCACAACACAAACAATAACTGTTCTTTCACTCACATGTGTGGGCTTACAGCTCACTCCTAGTTTTGTTCCAAGTAACTTGGCGAGGTCACAGGTCGGGGACCTGCCATATGTTATCGTCTAGGGCCGAGATGATGGCGTCATCATCTCCTCGCTTAGTAAACAACAACATTTTCTCATTACTCTTATCACCTTCCCATAATTGCAATAACACTGCATGAGGGTGGCGATAACACTCCCCCCGTTGGGCACATGCCCAAAAACTTGGAACATTAAACGGTGCCCTTGAGGAGACAGATCTTGGTAACAGGTCGGAAAAACTCGCGGACAGCAGTGTGCACACGAACCCGACGGACGAGACCATCTTCACTAGCAATCGCTTCAACAACCTGACCAAGGGGCCATTTGCCGCGAGGGAGGGTTTCTCCGGTTATGAGAACAAGATTGTTGCCTTTGAAATTATGAACAGGCAGAAGATGTTTTTGCTGTTTACGGAGAATCGGTAGGTCCAACGCTGCCAAAACCGATCTGCCAGGAACTGTGCATGTTGCCGCCTGCGTTTTACCTGTATTGTATACAGTATATGTATGTGTGTGTAGACACATAGACACAAAACACATAAAAAATAAATAAATAATACATGCAGTACCCTGTACTGTACTTACAGGTAAAAGAAATAATTGTCCTAAGGGCAAACACATAAAGAGAATACAGTCAGTTCTGCTACAACGCGATAGTTGTGGTCTCGTAAAACCTCGTGTTGTAGAAATTAGCACAATAGAAATAACAGGGCTTATGGAGAAAATAGGGTTAGGTGCAGATTACTCGAAATCGAAAAAAATTTAGTAGTTAGCCAAACACAAAGGATAGCACAGTCTAAATAAATGTTACATTCATATCTAATAATGAACTCATACAGTAAATGTAACACTTTACCTTGAAAAAATATGAATATAACTTGATGGGGGAGAAGGGTGATTGAGGTTGAGGAGTCATGCAGACAGGAGTTGAGAGTTGTCATAATCATTATCATCATCATCATCATCAGGTGCAGTTTTGGTTGCATGGTTGGGACGAAAAAAACGTCTAATTCCAGAAGTGGATGGCTGTGGTTCAGTGTCTTCAGACTGCTTCTTGGGGGTTGACTTAAATAAGACGTCTAATGTTTGCTGCTTTGCCGTCTTTCTTCTTTCACAAAGAAGCTGTTCATAAGGTGCCAAAAAAGATTTAACACCATGAACTGCAATCCTGCTCTTTCCTGCATTGTAGTCATTGTCTTCCAAGAGCTGCAACTGCTTAACAACTTCCCTCAGGATAGAAGACAAAACAGAAGTGGGAAGCTCTCGTGGTTTTGCATCCTGGACTTCATCATCTTCGGCATCTTCAATTTCCACAGCAGCAACAAGTTGTTGTTGATCAGCTGCAGGGAGATCTTCACAGTGGGACTCGAGCAGTTCCTCAACATAAGCACTTTCCACTTCAGCAAAGCTAACTTGGTTTGCAAGAGAAACACCACTTTCTTTTATTTTTGGGAGCTCCTCATGCATCAAAACCTTTAAAATCATGAATGAAATTTATAAAGTCCCTATCAAATAACACTTCACAAACAAAACACATGAATCAATTGAACATGTGATGCTGAACGTGAACTGTAAACACTGCATAACCCCGCGCCAAGCAACAGTACACTTAAAATGTTCGAGTGGAATTGCTTTACAGCCAACACGCGTTCGCGTTTTCCAAATATCGTTCTTCTATTCATCAATCTCGTTATAGCCAATTCGCGTTGACAAAACACACTTTGTAGCAGAAATGACTGCATACAGGAGGTCCCCTACTTACGAACATTCAAGTTACGAACTTTCAGAGATACGAACAAACCTGTCAATATGTCCAATTGCCTGTTTGAAGACCGCACCGGGTCGTAAGTTCAACTGCCGCGCAATAGATGGCGTTGGCTGTTCAGCGCCACCCTGTATCACTAGCACCATTGCTGTTGTGTTCCTCTGCTGCTTCACGGTGTTATATGTGGTTATTTGTGGTTTTTGACGAATATTATTGACCCCAACATGTCTCAGAAGCACAAGAGTGGTGGTAGTAAGAAGCGTTGCACTATTATGTTGAAAACTAAGGTGGACATTATATGTGAAAGGTTCTGTGCCAATGCATTCCACGATCATCAGTAAGAAAAGAGGCTCTCGCAGGGATGGAAAAACTTTTGAGTGTGTGGCTGGAAGACCAGCATCAGCACTGCATGCCTATAAGCCTTAACTTAATTCAGCGGAAGGTCATAAGTCTCTTTGAAAGCATTAAGGCTAAACATGGTGAGTGTTTATTTATTATTACTATTCATGCTATTCATACATTAAAATGCTGTTTACTTTTTACTTCCTTTTATCCTCTTCACCACTGATCTGCTCGTTAGCCGCTTGGGTGATCGGTCACGTCTGTGTTACGCACTGTTGGCAAGTACCCTGTACTGGGCATGCACCGGCGCCTGCATGCACCTGAACCCACTCCGGTGCCGTCACAACACTTTCTGGTAGATTGTTCCAAGAGTTCACAACTCTCACTCCGAAAAAGTTTGCCCTCACAGTTTTCTGGACTTGCGGCTTCTTCAATCTTGAGCTGTGACCCCTTGTGGGGCGAGCGTCCGCCAGCTCCAAGTAAGGACACTCGACTGAGTAGTGCCCCTTGAGATGCTTATACACCTCTATTAGGTCACCCCTTGCCCGTCTTTAGTATAAGCTAGGCAAGTTCAGGCGCTCCAATCTCTCAGGGTAGCTGCGGTGCCGAAGTGCAGGCACCAGTCTGGTGGCCCTCCTTTGAACATTTTCAACCAACTGACAGTCCCTAGCATATCTCGGGGACCAGACGGGGTGACAGTACTCCAGATGTGGAAGCACTTCATTCTTGAAGATAGTTACAAGGGATGGACCGTCTAGATATCTGAACGACCTTCTTATAAGACCCAATAATTTATTTGCCTGACTTACCTTCTTCTCGCAATGGCCCAAGAACTTCAGCGCATTGCCAACATACACACCTAGGTCCTTCTCACATTCAGTCTCAAATAGTGCATCTTCTTCATCCCGTTGGGACATAATGATATGCCGCCTTACCGTTGGTACGTCCCAGGTGCATCCTCTTACACTTTGTGACATTGAATCTCAGCAGCCATTTCTTCGACCATTCTTGGAGCCCACAGAGGTCCTTCTGCAGCTCTTCACAGTCCGCTTGGTTCTTGATTTCCCGAAATAACTTGGCGTCATCGGCAAACATTTGTATGGAGGAGTGTACAACGTCAGGCATGTCATTTATGAAACAAACAACAGTGGGCCCAATACACTGCCCTGTGGTATCCTGCTTGAGACATATACGGATGATGATTTCGTGCCATTAATCACCACACACTGCTTGCGGGCATGTAGAAAGTCTTCTATCCACGCTAGGACATTTCCCCGAATTCCGTACCCTTCCAGTTTGATTTTCAGCCTTTCGTGGAGTACACTGTCGAAAGCCTTGGCAAAATCTAGGTAAATATAGTTGATATTACCACCCTGTTCCAGAATATGGGTCCAAATATCCTAATACCTTGAGCAATTGTGTTAAGCAGGAGCGCCCCGGCATAAAACCGTGTTGGCAATCCTTTACAAGGTTGTTTCGTAGTAGATGTTCCATTGCGGCATCTCTGATAATACTCTCAAGTACTTTACATATTATGCTAGTCAGGGTAACCGGTCTATAGTTGTACGTGGAGTGACGATCGCCCTTCTTGAAGATAGGACTCACATAAGCCACTTTCCATTCACTGGGGACCTTTTGCTCATCCAGGCATTTACAAAACAGGATCTTCAGGGGCTCTGCAAGCTCGTTGCACAACTCTCTTAGCACTCTAGGATGCACCATGTCAGGGCCGGGACTCGTGTGGACCTTTAGCTTTGACAGTTTATTTCTAATTCCTTCTTCTGTGAACACAATGTGGGTCAGTGCTGTGTCAAACCGTCTGTCCTCAAACGCAGGAAGGTTAATCGCATCCTTTCTTGTGAACACCGAGGAAAAGAAGCTGTTCAATGCCTCCGCTTTATCCTGGTCAGAATCTGCATAACTACCATCTTCAAGTCTCAGGTCTGATACTCCTACTCGCGTTTTTAATTTCAACTTTGCATTGCGGTAAAACACCTTTGGGTTTGACTTGACCTCGCTTGCAACCAGCCTCTGGAACTCTTTTCAGCCCTTCTGCATTCTATCTTTGCTTGGTTTCTGGCTCTTGCATACATCCTCCTGTCCTGCTCATCATTTGACCCAACCCACGTCTTGAATTTCTGGGTTTTCTTCGTAACTTTGTCGACCGCCATATGGTTCATGTGTAGGGATCCCCTCGTATTCCTAGAGGCACTGGGTTTGGTCTTGGGTATGTATTTATTGATCAAATGGGTCACTTTACTAGTTATGATATTCAGCGTAGTGTCTGCGTTCTTGTGCCTTAATGAGTCAGGCCAGTGGATACCCCTCATCTCTTTCATCATCCCGTTGTAATTTCCCCTGTAATATTTGCACCTTGGCCTGGCCTTATCTTGAACAAGGTAACAGTTAAATTTAAATGACAACACTATATGGTGACTGGTGCCATCTGGGGCAAGGTGTTCCAGTTTGGCCACCATACTCTCCTCGTTTGTTATGATGAAGTCTAGTGGCTTGGGTGTTTGCTCCCCTCTGTAATGTGTCGGGTCTCTAACATGTTGGAACAGAAAATTATCTCTCAGAGTTTCTACAAAAAGAGTAGCAGGGTTATTCAAGTCACTTGGGGTGAACTTGTTTCTCCAGTCGATGTCGCCTTAGTTAAAGACCCCCATGATAAGGAGGTGGCTAGGGTTGAGCATCGCCGCGTTGTCCATTAAGGCTCTTAAGTTCCTTTGATTTAGTGGGCCACAGTTTGGGGATCTGTAGATACACCTGACAATAAGTAAGTCCCTTCCCTTTAGTTTAATTTTACACCACTTGGACTCTTCAAAAACATCCTCTCCCTGTACCCTCGCCTGGCTGGCTCCAAGGTCTTGCCTAGCGTAGATAACCACACCCCTCTTGCAAGTTTCTTGAGAAAGGTTCGTAAATGAGTCATATCCAGCAATACTGAACTCAATTCCTCTGGGTCGATTCTCCTGTTCTTGTACAACAGTTTGACGACTCCTACAATATCTGGTTGGTGTACCTTCAGTAGTGTTTCAAACTCCTCTCTCTTATCAAGGAACGTGTCAGTATTAGTGTATATGACATTCAAACCAGAATTTGTTCTCGGTAACGTCTCTGCTCTTAGTAGTAATCCCCCCCCCATTCTCAGAAACTGCAGCATTTGCTAAGTACGCTGTATTTTGCAGGGTGTGGTTAGAAATGTCATTGTTTACAAGGCGCTCGCCTCCTCCCGGCTGATAGTAGGTGGAGCTGGTGCCACCTTCCCAGCGGGGGGTAGAGCGGGTGGAGGGCGAGCTGCTGTCCCCCGGCCCTGTGTCGGCACACTTGCTTCCACCACTCTCTCCCTGAATACAATCCATGTACACCCGTCCCCCGTCCTCCTCGACTCCTCCCTCTTCCGCTTCAAGTCCTGCAGGAGCTTCCTGTGCTGTTCCCTCTGCATTACCGTGGCAATTCGCGGCCATTTTGAGAACCTAACCCCCACGAATTTGAAGGGCGTGGTACAATCGATATCGCCTGCAATACGACATGGACAGAACTGATTCCTGTCAGCTTACAGTTGCCATTTTGGGATTCTTCCAAACCCATTATCCATTATCCAGTGTTTGGGATGAAGTGAGTGGGAATTAGAGCTTATTGTGTTGATTTTTGTGTACAAACTTGTACAGCTGCTCCCCGACTTACGATGGGGTTAGGGACTCAAATACAGGTTATAAGTCGAAAAGGCTCAAATAATACATAGAAAATCTAAAATGGGTATCTCTTTTTCTTCTCAGCACTACAAAACTCTCACTTTTAATCTTGCCAGCCATTTTAAAGTGAATTACAAACAAAATTTTTGTCAGCACACAGCGCAATCACTGACGTTGGGACTCGAAAATACGTAATTTAACAAAATTTTGGTACGACTGAGGCGGTCTTATGTCCGGGTGGTCGTTAGTCGAGTAGGTCGTAAGTCGGGGAGTAGCTGTATACAGTGGTCTCTCGGTTAACGAACGGTCCGATTAACAAAATTTCGGTTAACGAATTAGCTCCCATAAGAATCTTCAATTTGGTTAATGAATAAAACTTCAATTAACAAAATCCTTATGACAAACACGTTTTGTTGTGCGCATCAGCTGATCGGCTGATCGGCTAGTCCGACAATATAGTAATCGGTTCGATGTTTACATTCGTTTCCAGTGGAGTAAATATCAAGAAGGTTGTGCTCTTTAATATTTTTGCATTTTTTCTATTAAAATTATTAGTCTCTAAAATTTAGTTAACATATTGATAATATATACAGTACAGGGAACAGTTTTTGTGCACCCATCAGCTGATTGAATCACCCAACAGTGCTTCTCAGTTTAACTTTGTTTACAGTGGAGTGAACATCGTCTTTGGTCTCATGAATATTTTTGCATTTTACAAAAAAATTATTGGTCATTCTGAAATTTAGTTAACATATTGATAATATACAGTGCAGAAATTATTACAGTGAACCCTCGCTTTACGCGGTCTCACTTTATGCGTTTCTACATTTACGCGGTACCCTGCCAGAACCGGAATTCCCACTTTACGCGGTGCATCTACTCATATACGCGGGTGAAGTATAATTTTTTTATTTAGCTCATAAAATTCATACAAATTATCCGACCAGAATATAATTTACATTGCTGGAATTCTTACAATTTGATGATCATTTTGAATATAAGCATCATAGATTTTGCATTAGACATACAAATTTTAGATCTAGTGCAAGTATTTTGTTTACTCAGAGCAAATATGTTATCTTTTGTGCAAAATATATGACATTTATATTCAAAATATTCCTGGTCTTACAAGGAATCCAGCAATGTCAATTATATTATCCTAATTTTAGTCTGAGGTATTATTTATTACTAAAAAGGTAACTATTCTGGTTTCTCCCACACATTTCTCTGGTAGGGAGGGTTGGTGGGGGGTGGGGGGGAGGGTTGGGACTGACCACGCGGTTGGAAGAGGGGGGGGAGGCAAGGTGGGGTACTTTGATTGACAGATAGTGTCGTGAAGAATATTTTTTTTTTTTATTAACTGAAGATATTTGTTTTAGCTCATAAAATTCATACAAATTACCTGGCCAGAATATAATTTACATTGCTGGAATTCTTACAATTTGATGATCATTTTGAATATAAACATTATAGATTTTGCATTAGACATACAAATTTTAGATCTACTTTAAGTATTTTGTTTACTCTGAGTAAATATGTTATCTTTTGTGCAAAATATATGACATATATATTCAAAATATTCCTAGTCTTACAAGGAATCCAGCAATGTCAATTATATTATCCTAACTTTAGTTTGAGGTATTATTTATTACTATACCTTAAAATCTAGTGGTTTTCCCCCAAACATTTCTCAGAGAGGGAAGAGCCAGGGAGTGTGAGAAGAGGGGGAGGGAGTTGAGTCCATTATTTGAATGGACATTAACTTGGCGACTGTATTTCTCTATTTCTCTTAAGTATTAATTGTGTGCATGTACCATCATAAAATTAAGATGTTATTTTTACTAGAACATAGGTATTGTGTCGGAAAAAGTGGAGTTTGGGGGTCAGCTGGTCTCTATTTCATTTAATCCCATATGTTATGTTGTTCACTTTACGCGTTTCTTGCTTTACGCGGGCCTCCGTGGATTCAATTGACCGCGTAAAGTGAGGGTTCACTGAAACATGAAGAAGGGATTAGAACCAATACACTCTGTAAAGAATATGGCATGTCATCATCGACTGCCTCTACAATCATCTGTTTGATATGTAAACATAGCTGCCGGTTATACAACACACCTCAAATAAGTTAAAATACAGTACAGGTGCTCCCCGACTTACGACGGGGTTAGGGACCCAAATCCAGGTCGTAAGTCCGACATAGATTAAAAAAAAAAAATAAATAAATAAAATTTCAAAATTAAAAAAACCAAAAAACAAATAAAAAATCTACAATGAAATACAGTACAGTAAAAGTAATAAATAATGAGGAATGGATACAGTGTGACTAAGCACTTACCTTTAATGTAGTCAGCTGAATGCACACGGGGCCCCCATAATTTTCTATTTACAAGATACATGGAGACTACCGGTATGTTAATTGGATGAAGCAGAGGAGGAGACAGGGCTGGGTGGGTCATCAATGTCGCTTTCTTCAGACAGGTTTATGCACTGTGGAAACTTGCTGGTTGAAGGTATTGGATCATCTTGAGGGAGTGAAGAGGCAGCACTGGTGGGGCGTGAGGAGACAGCACTGGGGGACTTCTTAAAATATATGTCCAATTTAGACTGCACAGTTTGTGTTTTCTATTCATTATAAATTTCTCTGTAGCAAGCAAGTGCATCTTGGATCATTCTGTCAACTTTGGCATAACGCTCATAATTTTGATCCATGCCATCAAACTTTTGCATTCCTTTATTAATTGTAGCAAATGCCTCTGCCATTTGTTTCACTGAAAACTTTTTGGTGGGGTGCAGGTTCTTCTTCTACATTTTGTCTCTCTTCTCCCTCTGCAATTTTCTGTGCATCTAGTTCAATAAGATCCTCGTTACTGAGCTCTTCTGCTACACTTTCAACCAACTGTTCAACATCTTCATTATCAATTTCTAACTCCAGCTGTTTACTTAACTCCACTTTCCTGTTACTAATATCTGAAATAACTTCATTTTCATTAACTCCTTTGAAACTGTATGTCCGGTCAGGCATGCGCTTCCACAATAATCCAGTCTCATCCACATTGAATATTTGCTCAGGCAAATAATTCCCTTCCACATTCACATCATCTAACTCCTCCTTAAAAGCTTCGGCAGCACCAACATCGGCACTAGCTGCCTCTCCACTCACCTTAACATTGTGTAGACTGTAGCGTTTTTTAAATCTATCAAACCACCCATGACTTCCTGTAAAGGTTTGATCACATTCATCTCCTGCCTGCTCCTTCAGGCTTTGGAACAGGCGTCTTGCTTTAGCCTGTATGGTTAGAAGGCTTAAGGGTACATGCTTCTGTATCTGGTCTTCTATCCATATCACCAATAAATTTTCCATATCGTGAATAGGACCTTGTCTTTTCTTTGAAATTATAGTTCCCTTTATAGGTGTTGTTCCTTTCACTACATCACGAATACGTTCCTTGTCCTTCAGAATAGTGGATATGGTTGAGTGTGAGAAACCTAGGTCGCGTGAGATTGTTGCTACAGTTTTTCCATTCTCATGCTGAGTTATTATCTTCATTTTCATCTCAAAAGTAATTGCCTGTCTCCTTTTCTTTGGAGCACCACCAGCACTCTCACTTTTACGCTTTCCAGTCATTATAAAGTCAATTAAATATGATAATAACGCGATCAGTATAGGATACGATAGCCAAACACCAACTAAGCGCTCCACTGAGTGAGTGTACCCACGCGGCGACCTGAGCCAAGCCACGCTCTCACCCGGGACAGAAACGTTTCGGTATAGAAAATGCGCGCGTCATTTGAAAATATTTTTGGTCACGACTGCTGCGGTCGTATGTCCCGACGGTCGTAAGGTCAGAGCAGGTCGTAAGTACCGATGGACGTAAGTCCAAGCAGTCATAAGGCGGGGACTACCAGTGGCGTTTCTAGCCTTCGGAAAGTGGGGGGGCCACTTTGGGGCCAAGGTAAATGTTGGGGGGGGGGGGCAAAACCAAACCTGTGTACAACTTGCAAGATGCAGTTTTGGCATTATTACACCAATTTGATTGACAAATGTGAAGTGACGTCTCTCATGACGCCAGCCTAAAATAATCAGCATATGGCGGTATAATGGCAACGCTCTTATTCCACTAATCATGATTCATTGGAGTATTGACACACTTGAACATATCTCTGAAACTGTACTATTGCTCACATAGTCACACAAAGGGCGGGTGTACCACATAACAAACATTGAAAAATATAGCAGTGTCTTTACAATGTATGTACGTGCGTACATCAGCAAAAAAATAAATGATCTCACGCTTCACACATAATGGAGATTATGGAGACAACGTTTACGTTTTCAGACATGGGCGCCGCATGCAACTGTTACATTATAACCAATGGCAAATGGCAATGGTGTGGTTTCAGTTCACACGGTACCGTGACGGTAGCAGTATATTCAGTGCAGCTTAATCTTACGATTATTATGTCGGCTGCCAAACTCGTCGACAAAACAATCTAAATCAATTCCCTCAGCGCGTGCACTTTCAATCGATAGTTGCGCGATGTTACTCAGTTTTGGGAATGTTTTTGGAATTACAATTTTGAGAATAAAAGGTGGGGGCCAACCCAGGGCCAGCCCAAAATCTGGGGGGGGGCCCCCCTGGCTTCCCCGTAGAATCCCCCCTGGGGACTACCTGTATTCTATTGTTTTTATTTATTATTATACACTGAGTTCTGCTATAACGCATGTTTTGACAACGCGAATTGGCTCTAACGCGATTTATGAATAGAGGAACGATATTTGTATAATGCGAACGCTTGTTTGCTGTAACGCGATTTTTACTTACTATTTCTCCAATTTTGTGGTATTATCTGTGAGTATGGTAAAGAAGAATATCTCCAAGAAGCGTTCTGGTGATCGCATTCCCGGTGATTATCGTAAAAGAAAGGCTATAACACTTGAAGAGAAGCTCGATGTTATCAACCTCAAAATCACCCTTCTCCCCCATCATGTTATATTCATATTTTTTCAAGGTAAAGTGTTACATTTACTGTATTAATTCATTATTAGATATGAATGTAACATTTATTTAGACTGTGCTATCCTTTGTGTTAGGCTAACTACTAAATTTTTTTCCATTTCGAGTAATCTGCACCTAACCCTATTTCTTCCATAAGCCCTGTTATTTCTATAACGCGATTTTCTACAACACGAGGTTTTACAAGACCACAACTATCACGTTGTAGCAGAACTGACTGTACATGTATCAGTATCACTTTAACCATCTACAAAGTATCAATGTATCGGTATCGCTCAAGATTATTTCCTAGTATCAATGTATCGGTATCGCTCAAGATTATTTCCTAGTATCAATGTATCGGTATCGCTCAAGATTATTTCCTAGTATCAATGTATCGGTATCGCTCAAGATTATTTCCGAGTATCGATGTATCGGTATCGCTCAAGATTATTTCCTAGTATCAATGTATCGGTATCGCTCAAGATTATTTCCTAGTATCGATGTATCGGTATTGCCTAAGACAATTTAGTGTATCGATGCCCATCACTGGTTATATTGCCTTCAATATAAAGCTAGTGTAATTATTAGAAGCAAATATAAACTACTGTATTAGCAATGAAAAATTTTCAGTAGCTACTGTATAAAGCTTTGACAAATATAAGGTTGATCTTGGATTTAACATTTTTGCTTGGGGTCTTTGTGTTTAAAGTGTCACAAAGATAATTTAAAGTTAATATTTTCAGGTGGTTTGCTTTCATCATGTCTCGTTTAACCAAGGAAAAAGATGCTAAGCTTGAAGAGGTTAAGAAGGATTTGTTTGCCAGCCTGGGAGCCATAGTATCTCATGACCCACAACTGAGGAAGAATAAAGCCATCAAGATCTTGGAGGTTGGTGTTGGAACTGGTGAGTTACTTGATGTGTATATTGGCACTGTTTACACATTGTATACTGGCACTGTTTACACATTGTATACTGGCACTGTTTATACATTGTATACTGGCACTGTTTATACATTGTATACTGGCACTGTTTTTACATTGTATACTGGTACGGTTTATACATTGTATACTGGCACTGTTTATACAGTGTACACTGGCACTGTTTATACATCGTATACTAGCACTGTTTATACATTGTATACTGGCACTGTTTATACATTGTATACTGGCACTGTTTATACATTGTATACTGGCACTGTTTATACATCGTATACTGGCACTGTTTATACATCGTATACTGGCACTGTTTATACATTGTATACTGGCACTGTTTATACTTTGTATACTGGCACTGTTTATACATTGTATACTGGCACTGTTTATACATTGTACACTGGCACTGTTTATACATTGTATACTGGCACTGTTTATACATTGTATACTGGCACTGTTTATACATTGTATACACTGGCACTGTTTATACATTGTATACTGGCACTGTTTATACATTGTATACTGGCACTGTTTATACATTGTACACTGGCACTGTTTATACATTGTATACTGGCACTGTTTATACATTGTATACTGGCACTGTTTATACATTGTACACTGGCACTGTTTATACATTGTATACTGGCACTGTTTATACATTGTATACTGGCACTGTTTATACATTGTACACTGGCACTGTTTATACATTGTATACTGGCACTGCTTATACATTGTATACTGGCACTGTTTATACATTGTACACTGGCACTGCTTATACATTGTATACTGGCACTGTTTATATTATTCACTTGGCACTGTTTATACATTGTACACCGGCAATACTTATACATTGTATACTGGCACTGCTTATACATTGTACTGGCACTGTTTATACATTGTTTGTATACTGGCACTGTTTATACATTGTTTGTATACTGGCACTGTTTATACATTGTTTGTATACTGGCACTGTTTATACATTGTTTGTATACTGGCACTGTTTATACATTGTTTGTTTACTGGCACTGTTTATACATTGTTTGTATACTGGCACTGTTTATACATTGTTTGTTTACTGGCACTGTTTATACATTGTTTGTATACTGGCACTGTTTATACATTGTTTGTATACTGGCACTGTTTATACATTGTTTGTATACTGCCACTGTTTATACATTGTTTGTATACTGGCACTGTTTATACATTGTTTGTATACTGGCACTGTTTATACATTGTTTGTATACTGGCACTGTTTATACATTGTTTGTATACTGGCACTGTTTATACATTGTTTGTATACTGGCACTGTTTATACATTGTTTGTATACTGCCACTGTTTATACATTGTTTGTTTACTGGCACTGTTTATACATTGTTTGTATACTGCCACTGTTTATACATTGTTTGTATACTGCCACTGTTTATACATTGTTTGTATACTGCCACTGTTTATACATTGTTTGTATACTGGCACTGTTTATACATTGTTTGTATACTGGCACTGTGTATACATTGTTTGTATACTGCCACTGTTTATACATTGTTTGTATACTGCCACTGTTTATACATTGTTTGTTTACTGGCACTGTTTACTACTGTTTATACATTGTTTGTATACTGCCACTGTTTATACATTGTTTGTATACTGCCACTGTTTATACATTGTTTGTATACGGCCACTGTTTATACATTGTTTGTATACTGGCACTGTTTATACATTGTTTGTATACTGGCACTGTTTATACATTGTTTGTATACTGGCACTGTTTATACATTGTTTGTATACTGCCACTGTTTATACATTGTTTGTATACTGCCACTGTTTATACATTGTTTGTATACTGGCACTGTTTATACATTGTTTGTATACTGGCACTGTTTATACATTGTTTGTATACTGGCACTGTGTATACATTGTTTGTATACTGCCACTGTTTATACATTGTTTGTATACTGCCACTGTTTATACATTGTTTGTTTACTGGCACTGTTTATACATTGTTTGTATACTGCCACTGTTTATACATTGTTTGTATACTGCCACTGTTTATACATTGTTTGTATACGGCCACTGTTTATACATTGTTTGTATACTGGCACTGTTTATACATTGTTTGTATACTGGCACTGTTTATACATTGTTTGTATACTGGCACTGTTTATACATTGTTTGTATACTGCCACTGTTTATACATTGTTTGTATACTGCCACTGTTTATACATTGTTTGTATACTGGCACTGTTTATACATTGTTTGTATACTGGCACTGTTTATACATTGTTTGTATACTGGCACTGTGTATACATTGTTTGTTTACTGGCACTGTTTATACATTGTTTGTATACTGCCACTGTTTATACATTGTTTGTATACTGGCACTGTTTATACATTGTTTGTATACTGCCACTGTTTATACATTGTTTGTATACTGGCACTGTTTATACATTGTTTGTATACTGGCACTGTTTATACATTGTTTGTATACTGCCCTGGTTTGTATACTGGCACTTGTTTGTATACTGGCACTGTGTTTATACATTGTTTGTATACTGGCACTGTTTATACATTGTTTGTATACTGGCACTGTTTATACATTGTTTGTATACTGCCACTGTTTATACATTGTTTGTATACTGGCACTGTTTATACATTGTTTGTATACTGGCACTGTTTATACATTGTTTGTATACTGCCACTGTTTGTGTCCATTGTTTGTTTACTGGCACCGTTTATGTACTGTACTGTACATTGTTTTAGACAGTGCAGTACTGGGATTGTGATTGAACTTTAAGGCTATGTCCCATGTGCGAGCGTCTTGTGGCATCGAGCGATCAAGGCGTAGATGCACGAGCTACTTTCCAAAGCAACGTTTGTCCCAACTGCCAGCGTCTTGCCAGCATTAACATGCTGTCTACGCATCGCAGACGTTTGCTGTTAGTTTTAGAAAATAATGTCTTTCAACGTGTGGTATCTGCAGAGCTACCAAGGAAAAAACATCCCATATATCTCATAGCTGAGTTTGTTTTGTGATGGCAAGATTATTTACTCTTATGTTTTACATTACAGGTACAGTGGTCCCTCGATTAACGAACGGTCCAATTAACGAAATTTCAGTTAACGAATTAGCTACCATAAGGATTTTCAATTCCATTAATGAACAAAACTTCGATTAACAACAGCCTTATGAGAAACAAGCTTTGTTGTGCGCAGCAGCTGATTGGCTAGTCCACCAATACAGTAATCGATTCTATGTTTACATTCATTTCCAGTGGAGTAAATATCAAGAAAGTTGTGCTCTTGAATATTATGGCATTTTTTTTATTAAAATTATTGGTCATTCTAATTTAGTTAATATATTAATAATATATACATTACAGGGAACAGTTTTTGTGTGTCAATCAGCTGATCGAATCACCCACCAATGCTTCTCAGTTTAACTTTGTTTACAGTGGAGTGAACATCCAGTTTGTGGGTCTCTTGAATAGTTTTGCATTTTTACATTAAAATTATTGGTCATTCTGAAATTTAGTTAACATATTGAAAATATACAGTGCAGAAATTATTATGAAACATGAAGAAGGCATTAGAACCAATGCACACTGTAAAGAATATGGCATGTCATCATCGACTGTCTCTACAATCAGCTGTTTGATATGTAAACATAACTGCTGGTAATATGACATACACACCTCAAAGTAAGTTAAACTATAGTATTCTATTGTTTTTATTTATTATTATACAGTATACTGTACTGTACAGTACAGTACTGTATTTAGTTTACATTTAATATTTTGAAAATTCTATTACTGGTATACAGTACTTTGTATGTACTTTTTCTGTGAGTTGGAATCAATTACCCAATATCCCATTGAAATAATAGATTCAGTTAACGAAATGTTCGGTTAACAAACGACTCTGTGGAACCAATTGTTTTCGTTAATCGAGGGACCATTGTTTATTGTCACCAGGAACACTTAGTCAGTTTCTAGCATTAACTGAGTAGACTTTTCTTACCTGT
Organism: Homarus americanus; assembly: GCF_018991925.1. NCBI lineage: Eukaryota > Metazoa > Arthropoda > Malacostraca > Decapoda > Nephropidae > Homarus > Homarus americanus. The sequence continues at coordinate 5,490,160 of NW_024715228.1, forward strand.
ATGTACAGTACAGTCAGGGAAAGAAGTAGTGTTACTCCCCCCTAGCATTATGTTCCACAACCTATGACCAAGAGTTTGGGTAAAGTGACGGCCAAGCTTTAAGGTTCGAGTCTACACGGGGAACTTTACCCAAATTCTCCATCGTGGGTTTCAGAATATAAGGCACAGTAAGTGTATCGTAACTTTTTCTTTGACTGTACAGTACAATACTGTACTGTATTTCTGTTTCATATATTGGTAAAAAAGATGATTTTTTGCCAGTTTTGAGCTGACCTTGTGTGGTTCAGATAGTGTGGCAGCAGTTAGGTTGCGAGGGTGGCAGATTAGAAGGGTTCTTGTACACAGTATGTACAGTACAGTATTGTGCAATTGATTGACACATTATTTCTCTGCAGGTGTTAATTTCTCTCACTATCCAAATGGCAGTCACCTGACAGTGGTGGATCCCAACCCACACTTCGTGAAATATTACAATGACAACAGGAAGAAGTTCCCAAACATTCACTCACAGGACATCATAGTGACCACTGGTAAGATGGAAACTATATTTTATTTGAAAAAGAAGGTTTTTCTTCTCCAGTTCTGCTGTGACCAGAACTAAACCATACATACTCTTCCTTCCTGCTGTAAGGTACACCATGCTCTGTTATAAATAATAATAATAATAATAATAATAATAATAATAATAATAATAAACTGTTTATTGAAAAAGTTTTGCAGCCCAAAGGCTGAAAATATACATTGGACATAAATGACTTATTACATACGTTGGTGGTTTAACAAAAGGCTTCATTAGAGAAAGGTGAAGGAACATACAGTAAACATACAGATTAATGTTTACAGTGGAGGTCACGTAGATCATGTGAGCTGAGGTGTTGAACAGCAGACACGTAGTGTAGTAACTCCCTCACAGATGGCATTATGAGGGGCATCACGTGGTGTAGTAATTCCCTCACAAATGGTGTTATGAGGGGCCTGATGATGTAGTAAATCCCTCACAGATGGTGTTATAAGGGGCCTGATGATGTAGTGATTCCCTCACAGATGGTGTTATAAGGGGCCTGATGATGTAGTAATTCCCTCACAGATGGTGTTATGAGGGGCCTGATGTGGTGTAGTAAATCCCTCATAGATGGTGTATAAGGGGCCTGATGTGGTGTAACAATTCCCTCACAGATGGTGTTATGAGGAACCTCACATGATGCTGTAGCAACTCATTCACTACGTGGTGTCGTAGCATCATGGGGACACCACGTGGTCTGTTGTCACAGGAGTGACAACAGTGAGGTGTGGTCCCAGGCCTCCCTATCGTGGAGTCTCAGGGGAATTATCACTGGGTACCTGGGACCTCACTGTGTGAAGGTTAGCTTGGGTAAGACTCAACTGTGACTGACGAGTTATTTTTCACTGACTTAAGCACTGTTCACCACTATTCAACACTGGTTCCATTCCTTTCCCAAATGAAATAGTAACTTCTGGCGAGAACTTGTTGATATTCCGGTAGAGAGAAGGGTTCAGGGGAGGGAGTTGGTATGGGCCAACATAATAGTTGATGTGGCTGCTGCTAGAGCAGTGCCAGGTGCGTCTTGACCCGTCGGTGGTTATCAGACATCTTAGAGGCTTACTCCTCTTGAAAAATATTGACAGCATCATAGAGAGTACAGTAGTCTTGATTATCATAGTGAGTTGTGACCCTGCCTTGCCAGCTGTTCTCACCCAGTGGGTTGGCATTAATTAGGAAGGGCATTCATTCATAAAACTGTGCTTCAGTATATATTTTTCTGAGACACCCAGTACAGTACAGTAATTAAATAAATAAATAAATAAATAAATAATTAAATAAATAAATACATAAATAAATATATATGTATGTATGTATGTATATGCTGATAACCACAAGGAAAAAGAAAACACGAAGTTCCCAAGTGCTTTCGTGTAATTCACATCTTCAGGGGTGAGTACAAACTAAGGAGAAGTACAGAACAAGTTATATATATACAGAGGAGGGTGAGATCAAGTCCACAGTGGTCAGGTATAGGTAATGACCCTACTAATTTTCACAAAAGCACCGCATTGGTCCGTAGTCAGGTCAGAGGGTAAGCTGACCCAACCTTCTCACCTGGTTACAAATCTTCTTGGGAACTTCGTGTTTTCATTTTCCTTGTGGTTATCAGCATATACCTGGATCACGCACACCTACAGTGATTTACTTGCGTACGTATGTATGTATAGTGATGAAGGATGGTGACTGTGTACACCATTTTTCGAGACACCCTGTATAAAGATAAAGGCCAATCATTATCATAAGTAATAAACATCATATATATACTGTTATTTATATTTATTTATTTCGCAGGTGAGGAGATGGACCAAGTTGAGAGTAACAGTGTAGATGTTGTGGTGATGACGCTGGTCTTGTGTAGTGTTGGTCACACTGACAAGATCCTGCAACAAATACTACGTGTTCTTGTACCTGTAAGTTGTGTTCTTGTACCTGTAAGTTGTGTTCTTGTACCTGTAAGTTGTGTTCTTGTACCTGTAAGTTGTGTTCTTGTACCTGTAAGTTGTGTTCTTGTACCTGTAAGTTGTGTTCTTGTACCTGTAAGTTGTGTTCTTGTTGCTGTAAGATGTGTTCTTGTACCTGTAAGTTGTGTTCTTGTACCTGTAAGTTGTGTTCGTGTTCCTGTAAGTTGTGTTCTTGTTGTTGTAAGTTGTGTTCTTGTACCTGTAAGTTGTGTTCGTGTTCCTGTAAGTTGTGTTCTTGTACCTGTAAGTTGTGTTCTTGTTCCTGTAAGAGGAATAATGATGTGTGAGGAATAATGATGTGTGAGGAATAATGATGTGTGAGGAATAATGATGTGTGAGGAATAATGATGTGTGAGGAATATTGATGTGTGAGGAATATTGATGTGTGAGGAATATTGATGTGTGAGGAATATTGATGTGTGAGGAATAATGATGTGTGAGGAATAATGATGTGTGAGGAATAATGATGTGTGAGGAATAATGATGTGTGAGGAATAATGATGTGTGAGGAATATTGATGTGTGAGGAATATTGATGTGTGAGGAATAATGATGTGTGAGGAATAATGATGTGAGAGGAATAATGATGTGAGAGTGAATATTGATGTGAGAGTGAATATTGATGTCTGAGGAATAATGATTCCCAATGACTGCTAATTGACAATTCTAAATCCCATGAAAAAAACGAGTCTCAATCTCTTAAAAATTTTAAGCGCCTAAGTGAAGGAAACACTTGAGAAGACTGACAGTTGATGCTCTGTAACTCACAACCACCAAGTGTACTGTTGTGTGGTGACTTTTGTAGAGTAGCCAAAGTACCTTTTAACATGTTATGGGTTATCAGATATACTGTGTTTCACTAATATTGTTCTTTGGTTTTAATTCCAGGGTGGAAAGTTCTACTTTTTGGAGCACATACGGGAATTTGACTCTGAGAAGTACGGCATAAGACAGAAGCTACAAGACTTCCTCACAGAAACTGGCATATGGCCATTGTTATTCGACGGTTGCTGCCTGAACCGTGATATGTTATCTGCCATCAACGAAGCAGGTTTCTCCAGTGTTATCGGTGAGCGTTTCTATGCTCCCATTTCCAACTTTTTCTTCAAGATTATACAACCTCAGTTAAAGGGAGTTGCAGAGAAGTGAATGTTGTTATAAGAGGCTTTTGTTGCTGAGCTTTGGTCTTATTGTTGGCTGAAAGAGTTACTTATTTTCTTTATGGTCAAGAGGGATGCAATGTGTCACCTACAGCAGTTCTCCTGATTGTTATTAGTTAACTGAACTGAACATGTTAATGTATTTAACATATTAGCAATATACAGTACATCTTAGTGAACATATTAACAATGTGAAAATGCTAATAATGTACTGAACATGATAGCAATGTACTAAACATGATAGCAATGTACTAAGCAATGATAACAATGTACTAAACATGATAACAATGTACATTTAGGGAACTTGTAAAACTTAAAATTGCTAGACAAAACATAATGAATATGAATTTTGTGAATGATGACAGGAGACTGTGTGAGTTGGTTGACCACACACATGTCTGTCTCTTTTGACAATGCTTCCATAAATTAGATCATGCAGCTAAATGCAGCACAGGGCTTATAGACGAGTATTAACCCTTTTGTTGTGATCGATGACAAGATTGTTGAACCTGCTCGTGTAATGGAGAAGTACTACAGTAGTGTGTACGGTATATGGGAAAAACTCATGAGAATGTTTAATCTTATTTAAATAATGTACACTGTTAACTAACACTTATAAAACCTTGTTTTAATAATGTACACTGTAAACTAACACTTAAAACCTTATTTTACTAATGTACACTGTTAACTAACACTTATAAAACATTATTTTAATAATGTACACTGTTAACTAACACTTAAACATTATTTTAATAATGTACACTGTTAACTAACACTTAAAACCTTATTTTACTAATGTACACTGTTAACTGACACTTTGTCACTTATAAACCTTCATTATACTCATGTTCACTATAAGTAACACTTATCCACTTATAAAACCTTGTTTTATTCATGTTCACTGTTAACTAGCACTTTTTCTCATACAGTATTAACTTATAAACTAAACACTAGAGATGTTCACGTCCTGGCACTCATAAACCAGATAAAGAAAGTGTGAGGACCACTACAGTAGTACAGTGTGAGGACCACTACACACCACAATTAGTGCAGCCATTTCAACAAAAGGGTTAATATTATTAAGGAAAAAATTGAAGTTTATATAATTTTTTTTTTTAACAAAGTGGGTGTAGGCTTCTTCTCTTGTAGTAAATACTTTATCATGTGCCTTAATAAAAGAGTTAGATGCTGCATTTGTTAACATTATTAGATATTAACCTTTATAGTACTGTACCATAAGTAGAGCATGTGAAATACAGGACACTGATGACATACCTTACCAAGTATGTCAGCAGCTCCACCTCCACACCTGTCAAACTGTCCCATCATCAGTGTGTGATGGTGAAGAGGGTCAGCTGCAAGTAAGGGTGGAATGGGTTTTGCTCCTTCCACCTCCAGTCTACCACAATTTTTTATGTTGAACTTTACATAGACAATGCAGGTATACAATGTACATAGACATTCAGTGCAGGTATTCAATGCACATAGACAGTCCAGGTATTCAATGTACAGTCGCCCACATATATTCGTATACACCATAAAGGTTAGCACAGTGTGCGCCCTAATTGGTCTGGTAACTGCTCAATCACATGTCCAGGAGTGGAAAAAGCTCAATTCTATCTCTCTCCCTCCCCTATGCCTCCACCATCGTCCCTCCCTTCTAACTCATGGTTTGGTATTGTATTTCCGTCACTCCACTGTCTATATCGGCGGTAATGACTATCTGGCAGTTGACCGCTAGCATACTCATATCCAAAAGATGAGGATAACCTCACTGCATCTATACAGCCCATTGCTTTTATGTGTATATCTCTTTGTTTTTAATCCTGTAATTGTTAATCTACATTCAATATTATTACTATCATTTACTATAATTGCTATCTCTCTACAGTATACTGTACAGTGGTCCCTCGGTTAACGAACACAATTCGTTCCAGAAGATCATTCGTTAACCGAAAATTTCGTTAACCGAAACCATTGTTTCAATGGGATTTTGGGTAATTGGTTCCAGCTCACCGAAAATTACATACAAAGTAAAAATAAATGCAGTAAAGTACACTTACTTTGAGGTGTGCATGTAGAAGGCTCCTGGTTGATGATGATGATGATGATGGGAATTAGAAGTGGGGGTGGAGGAGAAGGGAGAAGAGAAGGAAGTGGGGATGGAAGAGAAATCACCCCATGATTGATGCCGTCGTTTCACCCATAAAATTTTAAGATCACTCGGTGTAATTCAAGATTATTTTCTTTAAATCAATACTGCACTGCACTATATATTGTCAATATGTAAAATAAATTTCAGAATGACCAATAATTGTACTGTAAAAACGTAAAAATAGTTTATGTTCAAGAGAGCCACAAGCAAGATGTTACCTCCACTGACCAGAGATACAAACTGATGCCTTGCTGGGTGAGTCAAGTGTCTGATTGGTGCACCAAAAACTAGTTTCCTGTACTGCAATTAGGTTAAATAAGTGTTAAAATTACTAAAAAATTTAATATAAAACTTGGAAAATTATTGAATAGTACAACCTTCTTGATATTTACTCAAATGGGAACGAATTTAAGCCCTAGAACCGATTACTGTGTTGGCGGACTAATATTCCAGCTGGTGAGCAAGCGAAAACATGTTGACATGATTTTGTAAAAGTTTCGTTAACCGAATTGAAGGTTTTTATGGAAGGTAATTCGTTAACCGAGGGATCACTGTATTCATTTGTTTTATTTTCTCGTTATATCAGTTTAGGTATAGGTTACAAACCTCTATTTGTCTGTCTGTATCTGTCTACCAAGTTATCACGTTCTCCTAGTAACACTAAGCCTACCATGGTTCTTTATTAAAGCTGCTACCACACTGGCCAGATTTACCGTTCAGCTTCTACAAATCCATTATTTCCATGGACCCTCTAAGTACCTAAATGTTTCAAGATTGAAGGTCCACGATCTGCCTAAATTATGGGATACTGTACCTTGGACACCTACAGAAGTAACGGTGTCATGTGAGATAGATTACTTGATACAGTATTCTAGTTTGTTAAAAATTATATATCCCAATGTTTTACAGAGTAAATTATATGCTTTGGTAATTTATACTACCAGCAACATAATATACTGTATAAGCATAACAAATAAATAGGATGTCTTCATTTAACTGCTTATTTTGGGCTCTGTAATGGCTTGAGAACATTCCACCAATTTTAAGATGGGTTTGCTGACTGTGAAAGATAGAGACTGTCCTAATAGCAATATAGATAAATTTTCCAGTGCTGTGGGACACCAGTCTGAGAGAAAAAGGTTGCAGTCAAGTGTAGGTCTGCCATCTATGTTGTTTTGGTGGTTGACGATTGATGACTGCATAAGGTATGATTGAAAGACGTCGATATGCTGTCATAAGGTGTGATACCGCCTTAATGTGCCGCTTAATTTCATCCTGGGTTCAATCCCTGGCCCAGATCATGTGTGAGAAGGATGTTAAGCAGTGTGACCCTACCAAACATGGCAGGTTTTCTCTGGGTACTACAGTTTCCTCCTGTACTAACACTGGACCACGGAGGATGGCCTTCACTACCAAACATGGCAGGTTTTCTCTGGGTACTACAGTTTCCTCCTGTACTAACACTGGACCACGGAGGATGGCCTTCACTACCAAACATGGCAGGTTTTCTCTGGGTACTACAGTTTCCTCCTGTACTAACACTGGACCATGGAGGATGGCCTTCACTACCAAACATGGCAGGTTTTCTCTTGTACTAACACTATGCATTGAAGGTCTTGACAAACTAACACAGAAAAGACCGACCGTCCAAACAACTGATAATAGTTTGATACAGGAATAGATTGAAATTATTAAGTTTACTCATATAGTAGAGTCCCAGCTTAAAAATCGCCCCTTTATATTTTTTCTGTTTTCTGTGAATTAAGTGTTTATTTATTTATTTATTTATTTATCATTTCATTATTTATTTGTAATTGTCCATTATCGGTTGGTAAGTTCTTTGTTACATTGTTATGGCTTTTATTGTCCAGTGTTAGTACAGTACCGGTGGAAATAACCTGCCATGTTTGGTAGTGTCACATAGGATAACACCTTTAGGGTCGTATTCACAGTACAGTACTGTAGTCATGCCCAATGATGAGCATGGCCATTGAGCACCATATGCTTGAGTGAGGCGAGGCCATTCAAGAACGTGCTTCGGGCAATACGATGGGTAGGGTTTCCGATGAACCGGGCAGGGCTGCCAACATTTCCAAATCGGCTGGATGGTCCCACTGTTACCATAACCCAGGCATTGAATACCCCTAATAATATTTCACTCAAAAAAAAAAAAAAATTGTAATCAGCACTTAAAAAAAAAAACCCACATCATATGACCAAACGAACACAAAGATGTAAAGCGGATATCTATGGGATATAGAAATTACAGTTTTATTTTCTGGTTTGATTTGAAGGTTATATTTTGTTGGTGTGCAGCGGGTCAGCTGACACAACAAAACAGAGTGAGAAGGCGCAGGAAATATGAGCAGCCATGAAAGGAGCGTACCGCTGTCCTTTAAATAGCGCTGTGCACTTGTTGGCCTTATTCAAGAGAAGGGCAAAGTTATACAAAAAGGTACATTTTCATCCATCCTGAAATATGGCCTTACCTTTTAGCAAGTGACTACTTTGGCAAGAATTCCTAACCTAACCTAATCACATTTATTTTGTAGCCTCGTCAGTATTTCAAGATTCTTTTTATTTGGTAATTGATTTAAGTTTCAGAATGTTAATATCATTACATTTCATTTTGTTTTACTTCATTTCTTTATCCATCCTTAAATATTGTACTCCAGTTTGGTTCTCAGCTGTAGTGTCACTTAGAAATAATTGATAAGGTTTTAAATGGAGCCACATTCCATTCCATCGTGATGAGGCTGACTAGGCTGATCTTAAACATCTTCATTTTGTTCGTAATTTGTGCTTGCTATATGAAGTTTACATTTTTAACTCTAGGAACATAAATTAAAAATTATCACGTACAATCAGCCAAGGATCCAGCGACCCCAACCTGGGTCTCGTACTTACAATTTTACCTGGCAATACCTGGTAAAGTAAGGCTGTATGTAATGGTGATTGTGAAGTTTCCAAATGTTCGTATATTTGCTTAAATAATCATCAGGTAAAATAAGTTTGGGTGTCTAATCTTTAGGTAAAATAAGCTGGGGAGTCTAATCTGTAAATGAAATAAGCTGGGGTGTTTAATCTTCAGGTGAAATAAGCTGGGGTGTTTAATCTTCAGGTGAAATAAGCTAGGGTGTCTAACCTTCAGGTGAAATAAGCTGGGTGTCTAATTTTCAGGTTAAATACGCACGAGTGTCTAATCTTATAATAAATAAGCTTGTCTAATCTTTATATGAAATAAGCTGGGGTGTCTAATCTAAAGGTGAAATAAGCTAGGGTGTCTAACCATCAGGTCAAATAAGTTGGGTGTCCAATCTTCAAGTGAAATAAGCTGCAGTGTTTTAATCATCAGGTGAAATAAGCTGGGGTGTTTAATCTTAAGGATAAATAAGCTGGTGTTTCTAATCTTCAAGTGAAATAAGCGAGGGTGTCTTATCTTCAGGTGTAATAAGCTGGCTGTCTAATCTTCAGTGTTATCTATGTGAAATAATATAATTAAAAATGTTTCCACCCTTCAGGTATTACATACATTTGTTTATATATACTGTATATATGGATAGTCATTTTTAACTTATCGTTGGTTAGAAGTTAAAAATTATCGTGACAAAAACAGAATTACAGAGGCATCCGTAAGAAGTCAATATAGTACACTTTACACCAAAAGGAAAGTATAAGGATGATGCGGCAGTATCTGGCATCTGTAATCTCCCCCCTCACCCTCCACCATTATGTTTAATGTTACAAAGATATCACGAACAAGAACGTGAATGCTTCCATTATTTCTTTTAAAAAGAAGAATCTCGCCTAATATAATCTAATAACGTTATAGTAATTATTTTATATATATATATATATATATATATATATATATATATATATATTTATATGTTTTAATAATTACTTTTCTTTAAAAAAAATTTCGGGACCCTGGTTTTGGATGTTCCTTTAACACTGAGTAATTTTTCTCTACCCCCCCCCCCCATGGTAGTCACGTGACCACCCATTCACGCAAGATGACGGATGTCTAACAAAATATCACGGCACAAACCGCGAAACCATATTATCCTTTGTGCGAAACAAACTTACAAAAATAATATGATCAGTTAAATAATTCTTATTAGTGTTTTTAGTTAATTTTACCTTAATCCGTCCGCTTAAAAAAAGTGAAAATAAAAAAAGGTTTTACCTGGTGACGTTCGTGGTATTTTAATGAACATGGTCTGTGTTGCCTCATTCAGCGCGGCGGCTCAGTCAGCTGCTCCAGTTAGTTATAAACAAACATGGCTGAGGTGACAGTGTACGGCCGCTAGCACCGGAGAAAACATTAATTATTATTGTAACTGAGGCAGCTAACTCGTTTATTCCCCAATCAGAGAACTGAGACATACGTGAGGATATCATACAATGACATTACATAGATAAATATAAAGCCGCCATTATGGTGTAAAGGTGAAGAAGTGTTTAGTACTGCCCTGATTTCTCCCACTGCACAGCTTTCCAAGATGCGCGGATCACTTACCATTATTACTTAAGTTTCTTTCAACTCTGGAGGCCATGAGTCCATGAGTGACCCACCAGTATAATTTAAGTAATTTATCTCTGTGCTGTGAGCTAGAAATAGCCGAGAGGAGAGGAGGAAGGTTGGTGCCAGCAGTTACAGAGGTGTGAACACTGTGACCTGCTGTGTTGCTGCTGTGGGTTATTTTAAGTGAAGCACAAGCCTCTACCGTGAATCTGTTGCTGCTGTGTGATGGCCCTTAACCTCTCAGGAGACTTACGGAACAAAGATAATTTTTAATACCTGGGCAGCTACGAGGAACTGTGTATGTGAGATGATTTTAAGGTATAGATGAGAGTGGAGGCAAGTGTTAACCTGACAACTTACAAATAATTTATTGTCGGCACCAACGAGAATATGTGTGGCCTTAATAAGAAACTACTGTTGTAACAAGTGTTATTAGTGAAAAAAAAAGTATAACTTGGCAGTAACTGTTTATATGTAAAATCAGTTACGGGTGCTTATGCTGTGCTGTGCCAGGTACTGTTATAGCACATATACTCCTTGGAAACCTTCTTGCAGCTGCAGTTTTATGTTAAACCTTAACTAAAGAAAGGTGAAGGACTTGTAGAAGGATGGTGTGTCAGCACAAAAATCAAGATTTTAAATGAATTTTCGACAATAGAAAATGATTGTGTTCGTAGATTATATTGTGTGCCACTTTTTAATATTATAATTGATTGGTGATATTGATGTGAAGCTTGAGGTGATGTGAGAGAAACATTTGTACACTTAATAATAGTGCGGTGCTACTGCTTGGCTGCTATGGTGGTGTGGGTCAAAAGTCGTCTCTCATGATTCCTCACGACCACCATGAGTATTATTTGGACTACAGTTCATCTGTGAACAATGAGGAAAGTCAGTCCAGGACGGGGCCCAGCGCGCCCTGTGTCCTGGTGTATCGGGGGGAGCAGTGGAGGCCCCTTGGCTCACCATAACCCCAGGGCCTCTGATGACTCCAGGAGTGACCTGGCTGGTCGAGGCCTGGCCAGGTCAACCTCCTACCAGGCCCTACACTCAGCCCTGGCGAGACTCTACCGCATCGATGACTTCAACATGGAACGAATTGGTGCTGGATTTTTCTCCGAAGTTTTTAAGGTAAGAATTTTTTTGGCAATTTATTATTAGTGTTGAAATACAACAAAGATATTTATAGAACTTAACCATAATTGTGGTAATTTATGAGCAGATGATAATCATTAAGTGATGTCAATGTTGTGTGTCCGTACACTGTTGCTGTTTATTACTGTACTGTGGGAGACTCGAGGATGATACACACGTGACCACACCATGTGACACCTGCTATAATACACACGTGACCACATCATGTTACACCTGTTATAATGCACACATATGACCACACCATGTTACATCTATTATATTGCATGCGGGACCACACCATGTTACATCTATTATAATGCATGCACGTGACCACACCATGTTAAAAGCGTTATAATGCACACACGTGACCACACCATGTTACATCTATTATAATGCATGCACGTGACCACACCATGTTAAAATCGTTATAATGCACACGTGACCACACCATGTTAAAACTTTTATAATGCACACACGTGACCACACCACGTTAAAACCGTTATAATGCACACACGTGACCACACCATGTTACACCTGTTATAATACGCACACGTGACCGACTATTTTACACATGTTATAATACACACGTGACCACACCTTGTTACACCTGTTATGGTACACACACGTGACCACAACATGTTACACCTGTTATAATACACGTGACCACAACATGTTGCACCTGTGAGTTGGTAGTTAATAAATACATATATACAGTACGTTAACCATTAATGTTTTGACGCAACCATTACTGTTACTGACTCAACCATTACTGTTACTGACTCAACCATTACTGTTACTGACTCAACCATTACTGTTACTGACTCAACCATTACTGTTACTGACACAACCATTACTGTAACTAACACAACCATTACTGTTACTGACTCAACCATTACTGTTACTGACTCAACCATTACTGTCACTGACACAACCATTACTGTAACTAACACAACCATTACTGTTACTGACTCAACCATTACTGTTACTGACTCAACCATTACTGTTACTGACTCAACCATTACTGTTACTGACACAACCATTACTGTAACTAACACAACCATTACTGTTACTGACTCAACCATTACTGTTACTGACTCAACCATTACTGTTACTGACTCAACCATTACTGTTACTGACACAACCATTACTGTAACTAACACAACCATTACTGTTACTGACTCAACCATTACTGTTACTGACACAACCATTACTGTTACTGACTCAACCATTACTGTTACTGACTCAACCATTACTGTAACTGACACAACCATTACTGTTACTGACACAACCATTACTGTTACTGACACAACCATTACTGTTACTGACACAACCATTACTGTTACTGACACAACCATTACTGTAACTAACACAACCATTACTGTTACTGACTCAACCATTACTGTAACTAACACAACCATTACTGTTACTGACACAACCATTACTGTTACTGACACAACCATTACTGTTACTGACTCAACCATTACTGTTACTGACACAACCATTACTGTTACTGACTCATCCATTACTGTTACTGACACAACCATTACTGTTACTGACACAACCATTACTGTTACTGACACAACCATTACTGTAACTAACACAACCATTACTGTTACTGACTCAACCATTACTGTAACTAACACAACCATTACTGTTACTGACACAACCATTACTGTTACTGACTCAACCATTACTGTTACTGACACAACCATTACTGTTACTGACACAACCATTACTGCACCCAATTAATAAACTTATTACTTGAGTATTGACCTGGGAACTACATTACTTGTTACTGACACAACCATTACTACATTGACACAACCATTACTGTTACTGACTCAATCCATTACTGTTACTGATACAACTACATTACTGTTACTGACACAACCATTACTGTAACTAAATACTAACCATTACTGTTACTGGATCTTAACCATTACTGTAACTAACACAACCATAATAAAGCATTGACCTAATCCATTACTGTTACTGGATAATAACCATTACTGTTACTGACTCAACCATTACTGTTACTGACATGTCCATTACTGTTACTGACATGTTCCACATACTGTAACTAACACAACTATTACTGTTACTGACTCCAACCATACCAGCACATACAACCATTACTGTTACTGACTAACCATTACTGTTTAGTTGACTCAACCATTACTGTTATTGACAATAACCACATTGTTACTGACACAACTATTACTGTTACTGACTCCAACTATTACTGTTACTGATTACTAACCACATTGTTATTGACACAACTATTACTGTAACTAAATACAACTATTACTGTTACTGACTCAACCACATTGTTACTACACAACGACATTGTTACTGACTCCAACCACATTGTTACTGACTCAACCATTACTGTTACTGACACAACCATTACTGTTACTGACACAACCATTACTGTTACTGACTCAACCATTACTGTTACTAACACAACCATTACTGTAACTAACACAACCATTACTGTTACTGACTCAACCATTACTGTTACTAACACAACCATTACTGTTACTTACACAACCATTACTGTTACTGACTCAACCATTACTGTTACTGAAAACCATTACTGTAACTAACACAACCATTTCTGTTACTGACACAACCATTACTGTTACTAACACAACCATTACTGTTACTTACACAACCATTACTGTTACTGACTCAACCATTACTGTTACTGAAAACCATTACTGTAACTAACACAACCATTTCTGTTACTGACACAACCATTACTGTTACTGAAAACCATTACTGTTACTAACACAACCATTACTGTTACTGACACAACCATTACTGTTACTAACACAACCATTACTGTTACTTACACAACCATTACTGTTACTGACTCAACCATTTCTGTTACTGAAAACCATTACTGTAACTAACACAACCATTTCTGTTACTGACACAACCATTACTGTTACTGAAAACCATTACTGTAACTAACACAACCATTACTGTTACTGACTCAACCATTACTGTTACTGAAAACCATTACTGTAACTAACACAACCATTAATACTGTTACTGATACAACCATTACTGCTGCTGAAAACCATTATTCAATAACCATTACTGTTACTGATCTAACCATTACTGTTACTGAAAACCATTATTGTAACTAACACAACCATTACTGTTACTGACACAACCATTACTGTTACTGAAAACCATTACTGTAACTAACACAACCATTACTGTTACTGACTCAACCATTACTGTTACTGAAAACCATTACTGTAACTAACACAACCATTACTGTTACTGACTCAACCATTACTGTTACTGAAAACCATTACTGTAACTAACACAACCATTACTGTTACTGAAAACCATTATTGTAACTAACACAACCATTACTGTTACTGACTCAACCATTACTGTTACTGAAAACCATTACTGTAACTAACACAACCATTACTGTTACTGACACAACCATTACTGTTACTGAAAACCATTACTGTAACTAACACAACCATTACTGTTACTGACTCAACCATTACTGTTACTGAAAACCATTACTGTAGCTAACACAACCATTACTGTTACTGACTCAACCATTACTGTTACTGAAAACCATTACTGTAGCTAACACAACCATTACTGTTACTGACAACCATTACTGTTACTGACACAACCATTACTGTTACTTACTCAACCATTACTGTTACTGAAAACCATTACTGTAACTAACACAACCATTACTGTTACTGACACAACCATTACTGTTTCTGAAAACCATTACTGTAACTAACACAACCATTACTGTTACTGACACAACCATTACTGTTACTGAAAACCATTACTGTAACTAACACAACCATTACTGTTACTGACACAACCATTACTGTTACTGAAAACCATTACTGTAACTAACACAACCATTACTGTTACTGACTCAACCATTACTGTTACTGAAAACCATTACTGTAGCTAACACAACCATTACTGTTACTGACTCAACCATTACTGTTACTGAAAACCATTACTGTAGCTAACACAACCATTACTGTTACTGACAACCATTACTGTTACTGACACAACCATTACTGTTACTTACTCAACCATTACTGTTACTGAAAACCATTACTAGCATTGACTCAACCATTACTGTTACTGACTCAACCATTGTTACTGACACAAACTATTACTGTTACTGACTCAACCATTACTGTTACTGACTCAACCATTACTGTTACTGAAAACTATTACTGTAACTAACACAACCATACATTGTTACTGACACAACCATTACTGTTACTGAAAACCATTACTGTAACTAACACAACCATTACTGTTACTGAAACCATTATTGTAACACAACCATTACTGTTACTGACTCAACCATTACTGTTACTGACACAACCATTACTGTTACTGACTCAACCATTACTGTTACTGACTCAACCATTACTGTTACTAACTCAACCATTACTGTTACTGACACAACCATTACTGTTACTGACTCAACCATTACTGTTACTGACTCAACCATTACTGTTACTGAAAACCATTATTGTAACTAACGCAACCATTACTGTTACTGAAAACCATTATTGTAACTAACACAACCATTACTGTTACTGACTCAACCATTACTGTTACTGACACAACCATTACTGTTACTGACTCAACCATTACTGTTACTGACTCAACCATTACTGTTACTGAAAACCATTATTGTAACTAACACAACCATTACTGTTACTGAAAACCATTATTGTAACTAACACAACCATTACTGTTACTGACACAACCATTACTGTTACTGACACAACCATTACTGTTACTAACACAACCATTACTGTTACTAACACAACCATTACTGTTACTGACACAACCATTACTGTTACTGGCACAACCATTACTGTTACTGACTCAACCATTGCTGTTACTGAAAACCATTACTGTTACTTACACAACCATTACTGTTACTAACACAACCATTACTGTTACTGACTCAACCATTACTGTTACTGAAAACCATTACTGTTACTTACACAACCATTACTGTTACTAACACAACCATTACTGTTACTAACACAACCATTACTGTTACTGACACAACCATTACTGTTACTGGCACAACCATCACTGTTACTGACTCAACCATTACTGTTACTGAAAACCATTACTGTTACTTACACAACCATTACTGTTATTGACACAACCATTACTGTTACTGACTCAACCATTACTGTTACTGACTCAACCATTACTGTTACTGACGCAACCATTGCTGTTACTGGCACAGCAGTTACTGTTACCCCATTCAACCATTACTGTTGCAAACCATTGCCTTCTTTACAACCATTGCTGTTGCTGAAGACATTTACTTATTGCTTACGCAACCATTACTGTTATTGACACAGCCATTACTGTTGCTGACTCAGCCATTGCCAATTTACTGGCTCGGCCGTTACTGTTGCTGACGCAACCATTACTGTTGCTGGCACAACCGTACTGTTACTGACACCAACCATTACTGTTGCTGCACAACCATTGTTATTGACACCCAGCCATTGCTGTTGCCCCGGCTCAACCATTACTGTTGCTGACTCAGCCATTACTGTTACTGACGCAACCATTGCTGTTGCTGGCTGCACAGCCATTACTGTTGCTGACTCAGCATTACTGTTGCTGAAAACCATTACTGTAACTAACACAGCCATTACTGTTACTTGCAGCTATGCGTTACTGTTGCTTGCACACAACCATTACTGTTATTATTTACAGCCATTACTGTTACTGACTCAGCAAATTACTGTTACTGGCTCAAACCATTGCTGTTGCTGAAAACCGTGCCAGCAACTAACACAGCCATTACTGTTACTGAGAAACCATTATTGTAACTGACGCAGCCATTACTGTTGCTGACACAGCCATTGCTGTTGCTGAAAACCATTGCCAACAACTAACACAGCCATTACTGTTACTGACTTCAGCCATTACTGTTACTGAGAAACCGTTACTGTAACTAACACAACCGTTACTGTTACTGACTCCAGCCATTGCTGTTACTGAAGGAAACCATTTTACTGTGACTAACGCAACCATTACTGTTACTGAAAACAATTATTTGTAACTAACACAAGCATTGCTGTTGACTTTGACTCGCCATTACTGTTACTGAGAAACCATTACTGCTTCTTCTTACAATAAATTACTGTTACTGACACAACCATTACTGTTACTGAAAACCATTACTGTAACTAACACAACCATTACTGTTACTGACTCTAACACAACCATTACTGTTACTGACTCAACCATTACTGTTACTGAAAACCATTACTGTAGCTAACACAACCATTACTGTTACTGACAACCATTACTGTTACTGACACAACCATTACTGTTACTTACTCAACCATTACTGTTACTGAAAACCATTACTGTAACTAACACAACCATTACTGTTACTGACACAACCATTACTGTTTCTGAAAACCATTACTGTAACTAACACAACCATTACTGTTACTGACACAACCATTACTGTTACTGAAAACCATTACTGTAACTAACACAACCATTACTGTTACTGACACAACCATTACTGTTACTGACACAACAATTACTGTTACTGACAGCCATTACTGTTACTGAAAACCATTACTGTAACTAACACAACCATTACTGTTACTGACACAACCATTACTGTTACTGAAAACCATTACTGTAACTAACACAACCATTACTGTTACTGACACAACCATTACTGTTACTGACACAACAATTACTGTTACTGACAGCCATTACTGTGACTGAAAACCATTACTGTAACTAACACAACCATTACTGTTACTTACTCAACCATTACTGTTACTGAAAACCATTACTGTAACTAACACAACCATTACTGTTACTGACACTACCATTATTGTTACTGACACAACCATTACTGTTACTGAAAACCATTACTGTTACTGACACAACCATTACTGTTACTGAAAACCATTACTGTAACTAACACAACCATTTTTGTTACTAACACAACCAATACTGTTACTGACACAACAATTACTGTTACTGACAGCCATTACTGTTACTGAAAACCATTACTGTAACTAACACAACCATTACTGTTACTGACACAACCATTACTGTTACTGACACAACCATAACTGTTACTGACTCAACCATTACTGTTACTGACACAGCCATTACAGTTATTGACACAACCATTACTGTTATTGACACAACCATTACTGTTACTGACACAACCATTACTGTTACTTACACAACCATTACTGTTACTGAAAACCATTACTGTAACTAACACAACCATTACTGTTACTAACACAACCATAACTGTTACTGGCACAACCATTACTGTTACTGACTCAACCATTACTGTTACTGACACAGCCATTACAGTTATTGACACAACCATTACAGTTATTGACACAACCATTACTGTTACTGACACAACTATTACTGTTACTTACACAACCATTACTGTTACTGACAGCCATTACTGTTACTGACACAGCCATTACTGTTACAGACACAACCATTACTGTTACTGACACAACCATTACTGTTACTTACACAACCATTACTGTTACAGACACAACCATTATTGTTACTGACACAGCCATTACAGTTATTGACACAACCATTACTGTTACTAACACAACCATTACTGTTACTGACTCAACCATTACTGTTACAGACACAACCATTACTGTTACTGACACAGCCATTACTGTTATTGACACAACCATTACTGTTACTAACACAACCATTACTGTTACTGACACAGCCATTACTGTTACTGACACAGCCATTACAGTTATTGACACAACCTTTACTGTTATTGACACAACCATTACTGTTACTAACACAACCATTACTGTTACTTACACAACCATTACTGTTACAGACACAACCATTACTGTTACTGACACAGCCATTACTGTTATTGACACAACCATTACTGTTGCTGACAACCATTACTGCTATTGACACAACCATTACTGTTATTGACACAACCATTACTGTTACTGACACAGCCATTACTGTTACTGACAACCATTGCTGTTATTGACACAACCATTACTGTTACTGACACAAACATTACTGTTACTGACAACCATTACTGTTATTGACAACCATTACTGTTACTGACACAGCCAATGCTGTTATTGACACAACCATTACTGTTACTGACACAACCATTATTGTTGCTGACAACCATTACTGTTACTGACACAGCCATTACTGTTACTGACACAGACATTACTGTTATTGACAACCATTACTGTTATTGAAAACCATTACTGTTACTGACACAACCATTACTGTTACTGACAGAACCATTACTGTTATTGACACAACCATTACTGTTACTGACACAACCATTACTGTTACTTACACAGCCATTACTGTTATTGACACAACCATTACTGTTACTGACACAACCATTACTGTTACTGACTTAACCATTACTGCTGCACACACACACACACCCCAGTTTTCCACCACATCTATTCTGGGAGACGCCTTACCACCGCCCGACTACCTCATCCCCCCCCTCCCCACACCTTCCCTCCTTCCTGCCGCCACACACCCCCTCCTTCTTACACCTCCTCTTACACCCCTCCTCTTACACCTCCCCTCTTACACACCCTCCCCCTCTACACCCCCTCCCCTCTTTCCCACCTCCCCTCTTTCATCCCTCCCCTCTTTCACATCCCTCCCCTCTTACACCTCCCTTTCACCCCTCCCTCACCTTTGAAACAGTGTGTTGTTGTATACTAAATCATTATTTTACAAGGCATTATTGCAACGCCTACTGTATATCTAGTCAAGAGTTTTAATATGTGGTCTTGATGTAGGAAAGTGACTGTTGATGTAGGGAAGTGACTCTTGATGTAGGGAAGTGACTTTTGATGTACCGGGTATGGAAGTGACTCTTGATGTACCGGGGAGGGAAGTGACTGTTGATGTTGGGGAGTGACTGCT
This sequence comes from Homarus americanus, assembly GCF_018991925.1. Classification (NCBI taxonomy): domain Eukaryota; kingdom Metazoa; phylum Arthropoda; class Malacostraca; order Decapoda; family Nephropidae; genus Homarus; species Homarus americanus. The sequence goes on from NW_024715228.1 coordinate 5,510,662, forward strand.
AATGTAGGAAAGTGACTGATGGTGTAGGGAAGTGACTCTTGATGTATGGAAGTGACTCTTGATGTTAGGGAGTGACTGTTAATGTAGGAAAGTGACTGTTGATATAGGAGAGTGACTGTTGATGTAGGGAAGTGACTGTTGATGTAGGGAAGTGACTGTTTATGTAGGAAAGTGGCTGTTGATGTTGGGGGAGTGACTGTTGATGTAGAAAAGTGACTGTTGATGTTGGGAATGACTGTTGATGTAGGGAAGTGACTCGATGTAGGGAAGTGACTCTTGATGTTGGGAAGTGACTCTTGATGTTGGGAAGTGACTCTTGATGTTGGGGAGTGAGTGTGTAGATGAACCACAAGTGTAGGTCAGTAGTGATGAACCATAAGTGTAGGTCAGTAGTGATGAACCACAAGTGTAGGTCAGTAGTGATGAACCACAAGTGTAGGTCAGTAGTGATGAACCACAAGTGTAGGTCAGTAGTGATGAACCACAAGTGTAGGTCAGTAGTGATGAACCACAAGTGTAGGTCAGTAGTGATGAACCACAAGTGTAGGTCAGTAGTGATGAACCACAAGTGTAGGTCAGTAGTGATGAACCACAAGTGTAGGTCAGTAGTGATGAACCACAAGTGTAGGTCAGTAGTGATGAACCACAAGTGTAGGTCAGTAGTGATGAACCACAAGTGTAGGTCAGTAGTGATGAACCACAAGTGTAGGTCAGTAGTGATGAACCACAAGTGTAGGTCAGTAGTGATGAACCACAAGTGTAGGTCAGTAGTGATGGGCCACAGAGTGTAGGTCAGTGGTGATGAACCTGGAGTGTGGGTCAGTGATTGAACCTGAAGTGTGGGTCAGTAGTGATGAACCTGAAGTGTGGAGTCAGTGGTGATGAACCATAAGTGTAGGTCAGTAGTGATGAGACCATAAAGTGTAGGTCAGTAGTGATGAACCACAAGTGTAGGTCAGTAGTGATGAACCACAAGTGTAGGTCAGTAGTGATGAACCACAAGTGTAGGTCAGTAGTGATGAACCACAAGTGTAGGTCAGTAGTGATGAACCACAAGTGTAGGTCAGTAGTGATGAACCATAAGTGTAGGTCAGTAGTGATGAACCATAAGTGTAGGTCAGTAGTGATGAACCACAAGTGTAGGTCAGTAGTGATGAACCACAAGTGTAGGTCAGTAGTGATGAACCATAAGTGTAGGTCAGTAGTAGTGAACCACAAGTGTAGGTCAGTAGTGATGAACCACAAGTGTAGGTCAGTAGTGATGAACCACAAGTGTAGGTCAGTAGTGATGAACCACAAGTGTAGGTCAGTAGTGATGAACCACAAGTGTAGGTCAGTAGTGATGAACCACAAGTGTAGGTCAGCAGTGATGAACCACAAGTGTAGGTCAGTAGTGATGAACCACAAGTGTAGGTCAGTAGTGATGAACAACAAGTGTAGGTCAGTAGTGATGAACCACAAGTGGAGGTCAGTAGTGATGAACCACAAGTGGAGGTCAGTAGTGATGAACCACAAGTGGAGGTCAGTAGTGATGAACCACAAGTGGAGGTCAGTAGTGATGAACCACGGGCTGGAAGTATTGATTTAAATGTTAATTCTGCTGTGTTGTGGTGGTGACTGGTACACACACACACACACACACACACATGTACAGCAGGTCAGCAACACACACACACATTCGTGGAGATAGTATCCATCCGTCTGTTTGGTCGTGCGTATGTGCATGCATACATCTGTGGTTGGGTGGGATCGGGCGTGTGTGGTTGCGTGCGTGCGTGAGTGGTTGTGTACGTGCGTGCGTGTGTTTTCTGGCAGCAGTTGTGAGGCGACAGAAGGTGTGTTCTGGCAGCAGAGAATCGTGAAGATTATCTTGTACTGCATGACTTGCTGCAGTGGCCATAGCCTACTCGATCAAGCGGCCATGGCCTGTTGGTTCAAACGGCCATGGCTTGCTGGATTGAGCGGCCATGGCCTGCTGGATTAAGCGGCCATGGCCTGCTGGATTAAGCGGCCATGGCCTGCTGGATAAGCGGCCATGGCCTGTTGGATCAAGCGGCCATTGGCTGTTGAATCAAACAGCCATATCCTGCTGGATCAAGCGGCCATGGCCTGCTGGATAAGCGGCCATGGCCTGTTGGATCAAGCGGCCATTGGCTGTTGAATCAAACGGCCATATCCTGCTGGATCAAGCGGCCATGGCCTGCTGGATCAGGCTACTGGGACAGGGGGCGCTTAAGGAAGGGGTCCGGACCAAAACCCTTTAGTTAAGGTGCAAAGTAGGTTAGGTATTGCAGTCTCATGATATAATAATGTAATATTTTACGTATCAGAGAAGTGATCATAAACTGTCAACAATAAAGAATAAAAATATTGATTTAGAATAGGGGCCTTATGTCCTACACTCCTTAAGGAAGGTTGGCCGTGTTAGTTATCAATCGAGTTCCCCATCTCCACACACACACGATAAGTAATCACTACTGATATGTTGTCTTGGAATTTAGGTGTTGTTGTTGTCGACGATGTGTAGCTACAGGGTAAGATTCAAGTGGGAGAGGTTATTTTAGTACTGTACTGTATTCATGTCAACAAAACAAGATAATTGGAAGTGTTGTAGCCTATGTGTTACTAGACAGTGTTGGAGGTGTTACTAGACAGTGTTGGAGGTGTTACTAGACAGTGTTGGTGGTGTTACTAGACAGTGTTGGAGGTGTTACTAGACAGTGTTGGAGGTGTTACTAGACAGTGTTGGAGGTGTTACTAGACAGTGTTGGAGGTGTTACTTGACAGTGTTGGAGGTGTTACTAGACAGTGTTGGTGGTGTTACTAGACAGTGTTGGAGGTGTTACTAGACAGTGTTGGAGGTGTTACTAGACAGTGTTGGAGGTGTTACTAGACAGTGAAGGAGGTGTTACTAGACAGTGTTGGTGGTGTTACTAGACAGTGTTGGAGGTGTTACTAGACAGTGTTGGAGGTGTTACTAGACAGTGTTGGAGGTGTTACTAGACAGTGTTGGAGGTGTTATTAGACAGTGAAGGAGGTGTTACTAGACAGTGAAGGAGGTGTTACTAGACAGTGTTGGAGGTGTTACTAGACAGTGTTGGATGTGTTACTAGACAGTGAAGGAGGTGTTACTAGACAATGTTGGAGGTGTTACTAGACAGTGTTGGAGGTGTTACTAGACAGTGTTGGAGGTGTTACTAGACAGTGTTGGAGGTGTTACTAGACAGTGTTGGAGGTGTTACTAGACAGTGTTGGAGGTGTTACTTTCAGGACAGAGTTGGAGGTGTTACTAGACAGTGTTGAGGTGTTACTTAGACAGTGAAGGAGGTGTTACTTGTGATTAAGTGTTGGAGGTGTTACTAGACAGTGTTGAGGAAAGTATTAGACAGTGTTGGGATAAAGTTATTAGACAGTGTTGGAGGTAAGCATTAGACAGTGTTGGAGGTGCGTTAATAGACAGCAAGTGTTGAGGTGTTACGAACAGTGTTGAGGTAAGTAATAGACAAGTGTTGGAGGTGTTAATAGACAGTGTTGATATAAAAAGTATTAGACAGTGAAGGAGGTGTGTTACTAGGACAGTGTTGGAGGTGTTACTAGACAGTGTTGAGGTGTTAATAGACAGTGTTGATGTGTTACTAGACAGTGTTGATGTAAGCATGACAGTACAGTGTGTTACTAGACAGTGTTGGAGGTGTTACTTGTGACAGTGTTGGAGGTGTTACTTAGACAGGTTGGAGGTGTTACTAGATGTTAGCGCTGAGGTGTTGAACCAGTGTTGGAGGTGTTATTAGACAGTGCTGGAGGTGCTAATTTATTGGTGCGTTGGAGGTGTCACCAGACAGTGAATAGATAGTGCTACTAGACAGGTGTTGGAAAAGGAGATAAGTGGAAGGAGGTGTTACTAGACAGTGAAGGAGGTGTTACTAGACAGTGTTGATGTGGGCATAGACAGTGTTGGAGGTGTTACTTAGACAGTGTTGATGTGTTACTAGACAGTGTTGGAGGTGTTACTAGACAGTGAAGGAGGTGTTACTAGACAGTGTTGGATGTGTTAATAGACAGTGTTGGAGGTGTTACTAGACAGTGTTGGAGGTGTTACTAGACAGTGAAGGAGGTGTTACTAGACAGTGAAGGAGGTGTTACTAGACAGTGTTACTAGACAGTGTTGGATGTGTTACTAGACAGTGTTGGAGGTGTTACTAGACAGTGTTGGATGTGTTACTAGACAGTGTTGGAGGTGTTACTAGACAGTGAAGGAGGTGTTACTAGACAGTGTTGGATGTGTTACTAGACAGTGTTGTGTAGTTCAAGTATTGATTGTGTGGGAGGCCATGACCTGCCTGGCCCTCGTGGTCACATTAGTGGTGGTGGTGATGCAGTTGTACATTACAGTACAGTACAGTGCAGTATAGAACTGCAGTGCAGTACAGTTGCAGTGCGGTACATTACAGTACACTGCAGTGCAGTTATGGTACAGTGCAGTGCAGTACAGTACTGCAGTACAGTGCGGTACAGTACAGTTACAGTACACTGCAGTACAGTATAGTACAGGGCAGTCCTGTACATTAGTATAGTGTAGTACAGTATAGTACAGTGCAGTATAGTGAAGTGCAGTACAGTATAGTACAGTACAGTAGTATAGTACAGTGTAGTACAGTAGAGCACAATAGTACAGTGCAATACAGTAGTACAGTACAGTATAGTGCAGTACAGTACAATATAATGCAGTACAGTACAGTATAGTGCAGTACAGTACAGTATCGTGCATTGCAGCACAGTATAGTGCATTGCAGTACAGTATAGTGTAGTACAAAATAGTACAGTACAGTAGTACAGTCTAGTGCAGTACAGTATAGTACAGTAGTACAGTCTAGTGCGGTACAGTATAGTACAGTACAGTAGTACAGTCAAGTGCAATACAGTATAGTGTAGTACAGTACAGTACAGCATAGTGCAGTACAGTACAGTGGTACAGGACAGTCTAGTGCTTTACAGTACAGTATAGTGTATTACAGTGCAGTACAGTACAGTGGTACAGTACAGTCTAGTGCTTTACAGTACAGTATAGTGTATTACAGTGCAGTACAGTACAGTATAGTACAGTACAGTATAGTATAGTACAGTACAGTAGTACAGTACAGTCTAGTGCTTTACAGTACAGTATAGTGTATTACACTGCAGTACAGTACAGTGGTACAGTACAGTCTAGTGCTTTACAGTACAGTATAGTGTATTACAGTACAGTATAGTGCAGTATAGTGCAGTATAGTCTAGTTTATACCTGTATTGTATCTCTGCTTTTAATTATACACAGTACCCTCACCCTTATTAGTTGTTTGTGTAAGAGAGAGATAGAGAGAGCAGCTCCGTTGTATTAACCTTCAGCCTCGTGAGCGAGATTCTTATCCACCAGTGGTCGACCTTCCTATCTGTGATTGGTCAACAGCACTAGTAATACTTGGCTGTGATTGGTCAACAGCACTAATACTTTTTGGCTGAGATTGGTCAACAGCACTTGTGCTTCTTGGCTGTCATTGGTCAACAGTACTAGTGATTCTTGACTGTGATTTTTTTTTTTTTGCGGGATTTAGCCAACCCGGGCACAGGTCAAACGACCCACAACGGAGCCTGGGGGGCGAAAAAAAAGAACGGAAAGAAATTGAAATTGGTCAAGAACACTCGTGATTCTTGGCTGTAATTGGTCAACAACACTATTGCTTCTTGACTGTGATTGGTCGACATCACTAGTGATTCGTGGCTGTGATTGGTCAACAGCACTAGTGATCATTGACTGTGATTGGTCAACAGCACTAGTGATTCGTGGCTGTGATTGGTTAACGTGTGTGTGTGTGTGTGTGTAGACAGAGGCAACAGTCTACATTTGCCTCTGTCTACCCTGCAGTAATTGGGAACCTGGATGTTAATCAATTTGTGGGGGGAGCCGGTGGTAGAACGGTACCGCTCTTGCCTCGCAAGCGAGATGTCATCGATTCGATTACCAGGCCGGCGGAAAAGTTGTTTGGACATACTTCCTAGCCCTCATTGGTCCCTGTTCACCTAGCAGCAATGTAGGTACCTGTTGTAAATCGAAAAGGCAATCAGATTCAGGAAGCGTTGGTCAGACACCTGGCAAGAACCTTCCTGTTAAAGCCAAATGCCTTTGCCTTTCACCACAAGGATGTCGGGGGATGCTCATTAAAAAAAAATCAATTTGTGGATGGTGTTCCGGGGTAATGGTTAGCCAGTGCAGTTGGTGAGTTGTTCGGTCTTCTCGGACTGTTTCTTGACAAGCAGAGCAAAGCCGACCGAAGGAGAGAGAAGGACAGTCGACGTCTCATCCAGGCTGTAACATAACTTCTGGGCTGCTGCTTTTGTTTGGAGATCACCTCCGCGAGTCTGGCGTAGAAATATCTTGCACTTGGTCCCATCCCACCAGAGGTTGTAAACACTAGAGGAGTGAAGCTGCCTTGATCAACGTTCTGAATTCTCTCCCCGTATGCCCTTATCTTGTCATTCTCGTTCCTCCTGTGTGCAGCATCCAGAGCTAAGTTACGGTGACATGCGGCCATGGGATCAACAATCCTGATTTCGAAGAAGGCTCGCTGTCCCCGCATCCAAAATCCTCGAGCACTGACGTCAACACAGGCTTCGTTGGATGTGTTTGAAGTTCTATGTTGGAAGATCTCACCGTCCAATGGAAGGAGGGTCGGTTCTACCATGACATCAGGGCAAATTTCCTTCAACATATTTGCTGTGAGATCCCTTACTTCGTCGTGCTTCATGCATATGAAGCCCCCTTTCTTGCACACCATGACGTGATCGACGTCATAGGAAGAGCCACACACGCATTGGGAGGGCAAACCTTCTACTGGCCTACCGTACCTTAGAGCATTGGCATATGTAAATTCTTGTTTATTGAGACTGAAACCATTTGCCCTTGTCGGTAACGTAGTTAACCAGTTTGAGGCGCCCACCTCCTGCGCTATAGCTACTTTTTTTTTTAATTCTCCGGTACTTGCAGCAACAGTTGCTGCAACTTATCACTTTGGCCGTGCTGTCGTTCTGTCGTAATGGACCTTCGAATCTTGTTTACTTCACTGGTATCCACCTCCCCTGTTGCGTTCTGAGCTATTATGTGGTCCGTGAGGGCTGCCGTGAGCTTAACTGAGTTTTGATGTTCAGTGGCAGCAATGCTCCTCTGGATTGGTTAGTCCCATTCCTCCCAGTCTCGGCGGTAGTGCAAGGAGTGATCTTTCTGCTGGGGTTAAGCGAGGGTGTTTCACTAATTTGGGAATGAAACTGACGCTGATAGCTTCTTCCAGAGGGTGGAGGAGGGGCCCGATATCAGGGATAGTGCTCCTACTACTGCTGCTGCTATACCACTTCTGCTACTACGACTACTACTACTACTACTTCTGATACTAATTTGCTGTCACTTGGAATTGAGTATGACGATCATGCAGCTATGATACTATGATATGAGTTATTAAGGATGTCACCTTCAGGGGTGAGTTCTGAGGTGACTAAAGAGGCCGATACGGGACCGGCAGGGCCATCCACAGAAGTTGGACGTGTGGGGGGCTGCATCTAGTGTGGGAGGGGTGGCGGCAGTGTCTTTCTGGCGTTGGCGCTTGTCTGCCTCAGTTTGCAGTCGGGCTACCTCGAAAGTATTGACACCTTCTTGTGTGGTGCTCCCCCAAGCCTTACGGTGTGGAATAATCGTCTCCCAGGTGAGGGGGTTGATTTGGCACTTTTTCAGGTTTGTCTTAAGACTATCCTTATACATTTTCAGTTGCCCTCCAGCATTATGTTTACTTTTCCTTGGGTGACTGTAAAGTAACTGCTTTGGTAGTCTACTGTCGTCCATGCCGGTAACATGGATAATGGTAGCCTCGATGCTCCTACAGTTGGTGTCAGCAAGAATACTGGCATTTGTTCTCTTGTCTTCCCAGCGAACTCGGAAGATGGTATGTAGACAAAGTTGGTGAAAGTTTTCAAGTGCTTTGAGGTGCCTCCTGTATGTGACCCATGTCTCGCTGCCTTATAGCAGAGTGGGGAGGACCACTGCTCGATATATGTGCAACTTTGTAGATAATTTCATCTCCCTACAGCTGAAGACACGGGTACAGAGACTGCCAAAGGTTTGAGATGCACATCTGATCCGATGTTAAATCTCTTCATCGATGTCCACAGTAGGGGACAGGTGGGAGCCGAGATACCGAAAGTGGGTAACAATAAAGAGGGTAGTGCCATTAAGCTGGATGGATGGTGGAGGTGTGACTGAACCAGTGGCAGGCTGCAAGAGAATCTGAGTATTACGTACATTCACCTCAAGGCCGAAGTGTGCATACCTATCTGTGTAAGTATTCAGGGTCTGTAAGTCGCATTCAGTGTGAGCAACAAGGGTGAGGTCGTCTGCATACTGAAGTTCAGTAATGGAAGCTGCCGACACTTTTGTTCTTGCCTGGAGTCGTCTTATATTGAAAGACTCTTCATCCGGTACTTGATGTCCACCCCGCTGGCTAAATTGGCACTGGCACAAGTAAGGAAGGCAGCTAAGATACTGGAAAAGAGAGTTGGTACCAGTACACATCCTTCTTTTACCCCCGTTTGGATGGGAAGAACTCAGACCGGGTGCCATTGTGCAGGACACTGCCTTTTTTGCCATCGTGGAGTTGCCTCACAATCGCGATGAATTTTGATGGGCAGCCAAAATGGCTGAGGGTCCACCAGAGGGCTTCCCTGTTGACCAAGGCGAAGGCCTTGGTTAGGTCGACGAAGGTCATGTACAGGTCATGACTCTGGTCTCTGCACTTTTCCTGCATCTGGCGGGCAGCAAAGATCCTGGCAGTGGTGCCATGTTATGGTCTAAAGCCACATTGAGATTCCGGGAGGAAGTTTTCCACCTCAGGAAGAAGTCTGTTTAGGAGGACTCTGGCGATAATCTTGCCCGTTATGGACATCAGCGAGATCCTGCAGTAGTTACCAGTCTGACTGCTCTCCATTGTTCTTATTAATATTGATGGTGAAGGCGTCTTTAAGAGCTTGGAGGATTTCCTCCTTTTCCCATATATTCTCCAGGAGAGAGTCGAGACGACTGGTAAGCAGAGGTCCTCCTGCTTTATAAATCTTGGTTGGGATTCCATCTGGCCCTGAGGATTTTTTATTTTTCATCTGTTTGATGGCAGTAGCTACCTCATCCAGGGGTGGGGGATAGCTGAGAATGGTAAGCTCTGGATGCTGAGGGACCTGCTGGGTAGTCTGGACATCCACATCGGTGTTTCAGCAGTGAATGGTAGTGCTCTTTCCAGCAGTGAAGGATGCCTTCTTCATCTTTAATTATGACATTACCGTCAGATGAGCGGAAGGGGGCTGAGCCGTGAGTGATTGGCCCATAAAATGTTTCACATGCTTTATTTTTAAACCAGTTGTTCTTTGGTTGCGGAATTCGCACTGGGCCGCCAGTGGACATATGCGCCGTCCCTCTGGAGCCCACTGCTATTCCGTTATCCCTGCTGGCCTAGCCTGGGCCCACAAGGCACCCCTAGTTACCGTGTGTTGCCAGGAAGAGGCACAGCAGGAGTCTTGGTGGTGAAGAGGCTGTGTACTGGCAGGGGAAAACTTATGCAAGTTGCTTTCCCGTTTACCTCGAGGGCTAGCCAGCAGCGGCAGCTGAAAGGGAGAGGAAGCAAGCAGTGCCTTCACTTTAACATTAACATAATGCTGCCACACTAGACGCATTACACCACCTGGTGCACGCGCACACACACACACACACACACACACACTTTACTCCAAAACACCACCATCACCACCAAGCATAGTTAAAAAGGAATAAATATGTAGAAACCTCTAGGGTGTAAAGTAAGTGAGGGGGAGGTGCTCGTGAAATTATAGTTACCTACTGTAAGTTTGGTTGAGGTCAAGGTAGTGTTTGGACGCTTTGGTGATGCCGGAAGGAGGCGAGGAAGGAAGAAAGGAGGGAGGGAGGGTCAGAAACTGGTGCTGGGCAGGAAATGAATGGGTGGGGTGAAGGGCAGCTGACCTTGGGTGTGGCATGAGGTGAAGCACGAGCTGACCCAACCTGTTTAGATAAATTTGGTTAGTTCAGTTAACGTTATGTTAGGTTAGGGTTAAGTTTAGTTGGGTTAAGTTAGGTATACTCGTATAAGGTTACGTTAGGTAAGTTCTGGTTAGTTAAAGTGAGGCTAGGTAATACTAGATCAATTTATATTGTTAAGTTAGGTGAAGAAGTGTCAGTTGGGTTTTAAATTCTACTAGACCGAATCAGAAAAAACCTAACCTAACGCAACCCAGCCTAATATATCTTTACAACCTAAACTACACTAACGTAACCTAACCAAACATCCAAACCTAAACTAACAACCTCACCTCTCCAGTACCACTCATAGTACGTATAGTTGGAGGATCTCGCGCGCGCACACACATGGTAGCGTTTGGCAGAAGTGTTAAAGGCCTCCTAAGGTTGACACGGTATGACATTTACTTAATAATGCGTTCATTATATTTTTCTCAATAACAACACCTGCAGTTATAAGTGGCTCTGGTGGAGTAGGTGTGTGTACTGTACAGTTATGGTGGGGTAGGTGTGTGTACGGTACAGTTATGGTGGGGTAGGTGTGTCGACAGTTATGGTGGAGTAGGTGTGTGTACGGTACAGTTATGGTGGGGTAGATGTGTGTACGGTACAGTTATGTGGGGAATGGCATGGTCTGTACAGTTATGGTGGGAGTAGGTGTGTACGGTACAGTTATGGTGGGGGTAGGTGTGTGTACGGTACAGTTATGGTGGAGTAGGTGTGTGTACGGTACAGTTATGGTGGAATGAGTGTGTGTACGGTACAGTTATGGTGGGGAGTAGGTGTGTATGCGGTACAGTTATGGTGGGAGTAGGTGTGTGTACGGTACGGTTATGGTGGGGTAGGTGTGTCGGTACAGTTATGGTGGAGTAGGTGTGTTACGGTACAGTTATGGTGGGAGTAGGTGTGTGTACGGTACAGTTATGGTGGGGGAGCAGGTGTGTGTGCAGTGCAGTTATGGTGGGGTAGGTGTGTGGTGCAGTTATGAGGTGGGTGGTATGCGGTGTTGTAGGGTAGGTGTGTGTGGTACAGTTATGGTGGAGTAGTGTGTGTACGGTACAGTTATGGTGGAGTAGGTGTGTGTACGGTACAGTTATGGTGGAGTAGGTGTGTGTACGGTACAGTTATGGTGGGGTAGGTGTGTGTACGGTACAGTTATGGTGGAGTAGGTGTGTGCTGGCATGGTGGGAGTGTGTGTACCAGTTATGGTGGGGTAGGTGTGTGTACGGTACAGTTATGGTGGAATGGGTGTGTGTACGGTACAGTTATGGTGGGGAATGAGGTGTGTACGGTACAGTTATGGTGGAGTGGTGTGTGTGCAGTACAGTTATGGTGGAGTAGGTGTGTGTACGGTACAGTTATGGTGGAGTAGGTGTTTACGGTACAGTTGTGGTGGGGTAAGTGTGTGTGCAGTACAGTTATGGTGGAGTAGGTGTGTGTACGGTACAGTTATGGTGGGGTAGGTGTGTGTACAGTACAGTTATGGTGGGAGTAGGTGTGTGTACGGTGCAGTTATGGTGGGGTAGGTGTGTGTGCAGTACAGTTATGGTGGAGTAGGTGTGTGTGCAGTACAGTTATGGTGGAGTAGGGGTGTGTGTGCGGTACAGTTATGGTGGGGTAGGTGTGTACGGTACAGTTATGGTGGGGTGGGTGTGTGTACGGTACAGTTATGGTGGGGTAGGTGTGTGTACGGTACGGTTATGATTGGGAGTAGGTGTGTGTACGGTACAGTTATGGTGGGGTAGGTGTGTGTACGGTACAGTTATGGTGGAGTAAGTTATTGTGTGCGGTACAGTTATGGTGGGAGTAGGTGATATGTTGCAGTTATGGTGGAGTAGGTGTGTATGCGGTACAGTTATGGTGGGAGTAGGTGTGTGTACGGTACAGTTATGGTGGAGTAGGTGTGTGTACGGTACAGTTATGGTGGAGGGGTGTGTGTACGGTACAGTTATGGTGGAGTAGGGTGTGTGTACGGTACAGTTATGGTGGAGTGGGTGTGTTAACGGTACAGTTATGGTGGAATGGGTGTTTGGTTGAGTTATTGGGGTAGTAGTGTCGGTACAGTTATGGTGAATTGGGTGTGTGTACGGTACAGTTATGGAGGGTGTGTGTTATCGGTGCAGTTATGGTGGAGTAGGTGTGTGTACGGTACAGTTATGGTGGGGTAGGTGTGTGCGGTACAGTTATGGTGGGGTAGGTGTGTGTGCGGTACAGTTATGGTGGAGTAGGTGTGTATGCGCAGTATGGTGGGGGGGGTGACAGTTATGGTGGGGGTGTGTGTGCGGTACAGTTATGGTGGAGTAGGTGTGTGTGCGGTACAGTTATGGTGGGGTAGGGTGTGTGTACTGTACAGTTGTGAGTGGTGTGTGCAGTTATGGTGGAGTAGGTGTGTGTGCGTACAGTTATGGTGGGGTAGGTGTGTATGCGGTGCAGTTATGGTGGGGAGTAGGTGTGTACGGTGCAGTTATGGTGGGGGTAGGTGTGTATGCGGTACAGTTATGGTGGGAGTGGGTGTGTGTGCTATAGTTATGGTGGGAGTAGGTGTATCGTTATGGTGAGTAGGTGTTGTCGGTGCAGTTATGGTGGGGTAGGTGTGTGTACGGTACAGTTATGGTGGGGTAGGTGTGTGTCACGGTGCAGTTATGGTGGGGTAGGTGTGTACGGTACGGTTATGGTGGGG